>NW_018219706.1:39910-91141 GCF_001263595.1 Phalaenopsis equestris | reverse complement strand
GCAGAGGTAGACCTAGGAAGACTTGGGCATATTGTATTAAAAATGATCTTAATTCACTAGAACTAAATGAAAATATGACACTAAATAGGACGCAATGGAGAAAAAGGATTCATGTAGTCGACCCCACGTAGTGGGATTAAGGCTTTGTTGTTGTTGTTGTTTGTTGTATTGAAAGGATTTTGAGTTCAATTAGAGTTTCAATTTGAAGGATTTTGGAATTTTGGTGAATTTTGGCATGTTGGGCTAGACTTGGGTCTATATTGGGCTAGGCTTGTGCTAAGTCAAAATTGATTGTTGAGAATGGTCAATAAGAATGTCATGTAGAGTTTTCAACATGAATTTGGTGCCAATTTTGGGCCTAAGACATTCAATTTGGTGGAATTTGAAGACATCGACAATTTAGGGCAAATTTGGGGAATTTTGGATTTAGGTCAATATTAATTAAAATTTGGGCTTCTCCAAGGCCAATTGAAGGTTAAATTTGATGTGTAGAAATTTTATGAAGAGTTTTCAACATCAATTATGGCAAACTAAGTTGGCTATGCGTTTAATTGGGTGAGATTAGGTCATGTGGCCAAAATTGGGGCTTTGACCTAATTCAAAATTGGGCTGAAAGCATGGGCCAATTGAGCTTGAGTTTGGTTTAAATTGGTCACATGGAAGGTGAATTTAAGTGTAGGATTGAAATTGGGGGAAATTGGGACCAATTTGATGGACATTTGAGGTGGATTTGGGGAGATTGGGCCTTTTAAGGGCAATTTGGGGGTCTTGGACAAAGATGGTCAAATTGGCCAAATTGGGTCATGTAGTAGTTGAGAAAAATGAAATAAAAAATGTTTGGAAGGTTTTCATTGAGAAAAATGAAATTGGAAATATTTTGAAGGTTTTGCAAATTTTTGGAATTTTGGTCTAAGGAGGGGTATTTTGGTAATTTAGCAATTTTTGGTTATTTTGGGTAATTTGGGTCATTTCATAAGGTTTGAAATGACTTTTGAACAAATTTGGGTATTTTGGGTAAATTTGAGAATTTTGGCCAAACTTAGGGTTTCAAGGGTATTAGGTAATTTAGGGGAGTTTAGGGGCAAATGGCCAAGTTGGGTATCTTTGGTAGAATTGGGGAGCTAACCACCATAAATGAGCTATGGACCAATGGAAATCCCATTTGGGTCCTCTATGTACTTTTCTTAGCTAAAGTGTAGCCTAGGGCCAAAGGGTTTAGGGGACCATCTGCATGAGTCTTCCAAAGGATTAAGGGATCAAAGTCGAGGAACTTCGGGTTTGTATTTGTGAGTGATTCTGAGTGAGGTGATTGTAGTGAGTGCCTTAGCTCTAGACCAACACCCAGAGTCAACCCTAAGGGAAAGCAGTTTTATGGGAACTCTCCTTGAGCTCCCTCATAATGACCCCACCTACTAAGTGCTAGAGGTTAGGACCAATATGTAGAGCTTCAAGTTGAGTAAAGAGGAGTCTAGAATTTGTAATGATGAGGGCTCCTTTTCTAGTTTTCTAGGAATAATCAACAGGAAATTCCTATGGCTAGACCCTAGGATACTAAAGAGGAAGAACTAGACCTCAAACAAAAGTTAGGTCAACAAATGTACCCCAAATAGGTGTGGTGTGCTAGGCAAGCACACCGCACATATTGGCGTTGATCAACAAAACTAATACAAACTCCTAAGTCAATAGTCCTGGAAGGAGGTAGAGAACTGTGTGTGTTATTTGTTTCCGTTGGGGATTTAGCAAGTGAATATTTGATCGGAATCAAGAAGTAGGGACTCTCGCTTGTGATTAGAGAGTAGGTTTTGAGTTATCAAGTTTCAAGTTTTTATAGAGGATGAGAATCAGAAAGTAAGTGCCAATATTGAGGTGTGAATTTGAGATTTAGTTATCAGTCCAAAGGAAGTCAGAATTTAGGTACCGACCTCGAGGTGAAAATTTGAAATTGAAGTAAGAATTTCAAAAAGAGAATCAGAAATTTGCGACCGATCTCGAAAGGGAGTGAATTAGAAGTTAAGGACTGATTTGAAAATGAGAATTAAAAGCTTATGATCAATTTCAGGAAGAGAGTTTATGATCAATTTCAGGAAGAGAGTTGGAAATTAAGGACCGATCTCGAAAAGAGCAAATCAGAAGTTGGGGACTGATTCAAAAATGAAAATTGAAAGTTAATGATCAATCTCAAAAGAGAGTGTTGGAAGGTGAGGACCCACCTCGAAAAGAGCCCGGCCTAAAAAAAGGAGAATCAGAAGTTAAAGACTGATTTAAAAATGAGAATTGAAAGTTAATGACCAATCTCAAAAGAGAGTCGGAAGGTGAGGACCGACATCAAAAGGAGGAAATTTGAAATTAAGGACTGATTTCAAAAATGAGAATTGAATGTTAATGATCAATCTCAAAAGAGAGTGCCAAAAGGTGAGGACTTACCTCAAAAAGAGTGAATCAAAAGTCAAGGACTGATTCAAAAATGAAATTGAAAGTTAAAGATCAATCTCAAAAGAGAGTGTTGGAAGGTAAGGACCGACCTCAAAAAGAGCAAATTAGAAGTTAAGGACTGATTCGAAAATAAGAATTGAAAGTCAATTTTCAATCTTAGTTAGGATCAATCTCAAAAGAGTGTCGGAAGGTGAGGACCGACCTCAAAAGGAGGAAATCAAAAGTTAAAGACTGATTTCAAAAATGAGAATTAAAAGTTAATGATCAATCTCAAAAGAGTGTTTGAAGGCGAGGACCGACCTAAAAAAGGAGGAGATTAGATGTTAAGGACTGATTTTGACTGATTATTAAAATGAGAATTGAAAGTTAATGATCAATCTCAAAAGAGAGTGTCGGAAGGAGAGGAACAACATTGAAAGGGCGAATCAGAAGTTAAGGAAAAATTCAAAAATGAGAATTAAAAGTTAATGATCAATCTCGAAAGAGTGCCAAAAGGTGAGGACCGATGTCAAAAGGAGGAAATCAGAAGTTAAGGATTGATAAATGAGAATTGAAAGTTAATGATCAATCTAAAAAAAGTGTGTCGGAAGGTGAGGACCAACCTCGAAAAGAGTGAATCAGAAGTTAAGGACTGATTCAAAAATGAGAATTGAAAGTTAATGATCAATCTAAAAAAAGTGTGTCGGAAGGTGAGGACCAACCTCGAAAAGAGTGAATCAGAAGTTAAGGACTGATTCAAAAATGAGAATTGAAAGTTAATGATCAATCTCAAAAGAGAGTCAGAAGGTAAGGACCAACCTCAAAAATGAGGAAATCAGAAGTTAAGGACTGATTTCAAAAATGAGAATTGAAAGTTAATGATCAATCACAAATAAGAGTGTCGGAAGGTGAGGACCTACCTCGAAAAGAGCAAATCAAAAGTTAAGGACTGATTCAAAAATGAAAATTGAAAGTTAATGATCATTCTCAAAAGAGTGTCAGAAGGTGAGGACCGACCTCAAAAGGAGGAAATCATAAGTTAAGGACTGATTTAAAAAATGAGAATTGAAAGTTATTGATCAATCTCAAAAGAGAGTGTCAGAAGGTGAGGACCAACCTCAAAAAGAGCGAATCAGAAGTTAAGGACTGATTCAAAAATGAGAAATGGTGATGTTGAATCCAAAATTATGTTTTGTGTTAAAAGTTTGACAATGTTGAAGAAGATTTGTGAAGCTTTGTGAGGTTTTGTTCATAACATGAAACTCCGTGGGGATGTTAAGAGAATTAGTGCAGACAAAAATAGTTGTGTTGCACGAACAAAGAGTAAGAGACCTTGAAATTGAGAAAATCAACTCAAAAGATTTATTTTCTTTTCTTATTGTTTTTATCATGTTTAATTTTCAAAATATGTTTCAAAAATTTAATTTTAATCGGTTGATTTTTCAAAAGAGATTTATTTTGCTCTTTGTTTATTGGTTATTTTTTAAATTTATATTTATTTTATCATTGTCAAATTTTATTATTTTGTTCTTTTTTCATTGTAATCTCAACGCAATACATGGTCCGTGGCCTTTATCCATCACACAATTGGGGCAATTGAACAAACAGACAAATTTTTGAAAGAAACTTCATTAATCTGCTCCAATAAATGTTACTGATCAAGTGTAGGCTAACACCTCAAAAAGTACAATATTCTAACTGCATCAAAGTACATCCATAATTTCTTACGCCAAGTACATATCATAGGCTGAGTATCTTTGTAATGTAGTAATATGGAAAAAAATCCTTTAACTACCTGTTCCTGTTGTGACGAGCTCCTGATTAAGCAAACCTTCTGAGCCATGCTCCAGGACAGAGTTCCCTTTGCATGTACTTAGAGGTACAGCCTTCTCATAGCTCGTATGGTAGCAGCACCTCCAGTTATCGATCTGACTGAAATCCGTAAGGTATTTTACTGTCGTGCATCCTTTGGAAGGTCACAGACACCCTATGGTGTTATAATCCTGGAATACAGTGCTTCGCCATGTCCGATCCATTCCCATTAAGGACTAACATCAAACCAACATGTAGTAGAATTTTAGCAGCTCCTCTGAATTCACCAGGGCCAACAATGTCAATTTCTTTCCCAAATAAGATGTTTCTTTTACTCATGAATGAGACCGTGCAGAAAGGTCTCACGATGTCATGGTGGTCTATATGTGGAGGAATGCAATCACCCTAGTCGTAGATGTTGATAATGCAACTATTAGGAATGCAGTTAGTGGTAAGTATACTCCACCTGACCATTCTTTTAATCATCCACTTTATCATTGGCGATAGTGGATCCACCTGGTCAGGTTTGAGAATCACAAGCGGATTCCCTTGTCTGTTGTTGGTAAAGTTCTAGCAGCAATCGCACTGGATAGTGATCCTTCCCTTTCCTCGCATCCATTTTCTTAGCTTAGAATAGTTTCTTTCCATAAGCAGTCCTGCTCGACCTCTGTCCCTTAGGCCAAAAATGTAGTCAAGAATATTTTGTTCATCACTCTCTGAGAATACCCTGGTGTATAATTCCAATCCTTCTAGTATGTTGATGAACCTCCCTTGTACCTCTTTGTATAATTCAAAATTTCTTTTGTTCACTTTGCTTATTCTGTAATATTCTTCCGTGCTTATGATTGGCGGCTGTCAAGGAAGTTCCCTTATTTTAAAGGCGATGGAAATCCAAACTGATGCTGACTCTGGCTCTAACTGAATGTATGATTCTACGTCTGACAGGACGTATGGCTCTGTACCCCTCAGAACATATGGCTACGCATCCATTGGGACATATAGCTTTAATGGCTCTACATCTATCAGGTAACCCACAGTCTGAGATCCATCATCTGTAGAGGTGTACTCCTCTAAGGTATTGTAGTGTTGTAGGTGCAAGACATTACAGTCTGGGCATTCCACGAATGCCCCCGTAGCCGACGATCGTGCAGGTATTTCAGCGTTGTAAGTAGGGCAACATGTGCACAGAACATCTGAAGTTAGTGGTATTTCTATCTTTGTAACAAACCTGGATTCATCATCTGTGGTAGGCAAGCTTGAAGAAGTTTCCCTCATTCCAAGATCACAAATGTTCCCCTCAGGAATAACGGTGAGTAATTTTTCTACCTCTGTTTGGTGTCTTTTCTCCTCTCTTAAGAAAACCCTCTGCTTTCGGTGGCTAGCATTTCTGTGTTGTGTTCTTCGTAGTAGAGCGACTGACAATCTTTCGTTATCAGCAATGACCATGACCCTAGTTGGCGTAGCTTTCATGGATGGTAGATGGCTAGGTCCCTTCATTGGGTCTTGTTGTACCATCACGTTCTTTCCTTTCAGTGACACTGTCTTTGGTGGTCAACCTTAGCAGTGATGGCAGCCATTCCTTTTCCCGTCGGCTGACAAAATTCATTAAAGGCCCCTCATAATCTATGCCAACTTGGTTAAATTCCATGTTGAAATCTATAGTGCCGCCCTGCGGCATCATTTCTTCATTTAGTGCAAGATTCCAGTAATCTTTAAAGGCGAAGATCAGCCTCTAACTTGACATTTCTCTGTAGACGACAGGAAAAAGGTTAGTGGACTGAAACTTAGCATGAACAAGAATAAAACAAAGTATTTATTAAAGGAAGTTTTAATTTATTTTGGTGAAGAGATCATTTATTTATGTGTGAATTTTGTTTAATTTAGTAGAATATTAAGTTCAATGGTAGAAAGGAGAGAATTTGAAGTGTAATTATTTTCAAAATTTTTCATTATAGTGAGGTTAATTTTGTTACAAAAATTTTGGAGCCGTTCAAAAACTTCTGGCCACATAGATAACCCCAAAACAGTCAAAATTTCAAAATTTTAAAATAAGTGTCGGCAAGCAACGTCAGGTTGTGTAGTATGTCTTCAGGTATCGTCCGTCGATTGGAAGCATGGGTCTTTCACCCCAAAAGTCTACTAACTTGTAGGCTCCTCCTGCGTAGGCCTTTTCAACGACAAATGGTCCCTCTCAAGTTGGCGCAAATTTTCCACCTATCTTGCACCATGCAAGAATAGGTATTTTGAGCATGAGGATGAGGTCACCAACTTTGAATGTCCTTGGGCAGACCAATTTGTCATGAGCTTGTACCATCTTTACTTGGTAAATTTCTAAATGTTGTTATGCTTCAAGTTGTTTTCCTTCAAGACTCTCTAGTTCTTCAAGTATGAGCTTCACACTTTCTTTTATTGTGAGTTGGCTGGCGACTGCGACTCTAAGAGATGGCATCTGAATTTCTAACTGTAGCATGGCCTTGGAGCCGCACACGAGCATGTAGGGTGTATACTGAGTGGGAGTCCTCAACGTCGTCCGGTAGGCCCACAAAGCTTCTAAAAATTTTTTGTGCCAATCCCTATTGTTTTCGTCGAGTGTCTTCATTAAAATATGTACCAGTGTCTTGCTTATGGCTTCAGCCAATCCATGTGCTCTTTTCGTTCTCTCTGGGATAGTAAATTATAGAGTATCTCTAATCTATCCCATGTCATTTGACAAAATTGTTAATTTTGGTGCTTTTGAAGGCTGTCCCATTATCAGAAATTATTCTTCGCGGTACTCCAAAATGATAGACAACTTGGCTTTTGAAGAACTGAAGAACATGTTATGTTGTAACCTCTCGTAAAGGTAGAGCCTCTGCCCATTTGAAGAAATAATCCGTAGGGGAAAGTATAAACCTGTGTCTCTTGGAGGATGGAGGGTCTATCAGACCTATTATGTTTGGGCCCCAACACTTGAATGGCCACAAGACAACGGTTGGGTGTAGCACATTCAGAGGTTGGTGTAAGACCACCGTGTAAGGAGGTTGGTGTAAGACCACCCCATGCACCTGACACTAGTGACATCTTTTGGCTAAATCCATGCAGTCGGACATCATTGCTGGCCAATAATATTCGAGTTTTTTTATCTTTATTTTCATCTTTGGCCTTAATTGGTGAGCGCCACATAATCTAACATGTACTTCTTTAACAATATTCTGTGCCTCGGCTCTGCTTAGACATCGTAGCCACATCTGATCGAACAATCTCCTCTAAAGGACATCACTTATTAGAGCATATGACATAGCCCATTTCGTAATGTGATGTGCTTCAGACTTGTATTATGGTAGCTTTTCAGTATGTAAATATTCTATTAATGGCTTGCGCCAATCTTGATTAATGTGTAAATATTCTATTAATGGCTTGCGCCAATCTTGATTAATGTCAGCAACTGCATTTATCGCTTCTTCTTTTTCGAGCTTATGTAGATTGTCAAGGTAGATTTGAGACAAACTTGTCTTCCTTTTACTGTGATTTCAATGGAATCCTCTAGGGGACACGCTAGCTCCTCAGCGAGTTTTGCTAGAGCATCAGCATGGGCGTTATCTCCCCTAGGAATCTGGTAGAAAGTCACATAGGGAATCTGTTTCAACAGCTTCATTGCATACAGGTGATATTCTGCTAATCTTGTTTTCAGGATCCTGTATTGTCTGGAAACTTCTTGCATGATGAGTTGTGAGTTGCCATAGATGACAATATTTGTTATATCCATTAAGATTGACAACTCTAGTCTCGTGATTACCGCTTCATATTCTGCTTCGTTGTTAGTGCACAACTCTGTCAGGTGGTATAAGAACCTCAACATACCCTTATATGGCGTGATAAAGATCAAACCGATCCCTGCTTTGCCTGGTATGATTATTCCTTATCCTTTATCTTTTCTGGCTGATGAAGCACAATCGAAGTACATTTCCCAGCATTGTGCACTGAAGAATTCCATTTGTAGTATCTGCTCATCTAGTAGTTCATCATTAAGAGGGGGCCCAGCTCGCAGTGGGTGTGCAGTGAGAAAGTCTGCTAGAACCTGTCCCTTGATAGCATGGAGGGGAACAAAAGCTATATCAAATTGCAATAAGATAATTTACAATCTTACTAAACGTCCTAAGAGTGTTGGTCGGGTCATCAAATATTGTAACAGATTAATTTTTGAAATTAGGGCATTCTTATGAGAAAGCATGTAATGTCTAAGCTTTTAGGCGGCAAAAATTAATGTCAGACAATGCTTCTCAATGGGTAGATACCTTACTTCTCTCGGTATCAGAAAATGACTCAAATATTAAAGTGTGTTTTCTTTACCCTCATCATTGATTTGGGCTAAGAGGTCTCCAAGGGAGTCGTTTAAGGCTGTGGTATAAAGTATCAAAGGTTTTCTTGGGATAGGGGCTACCAAAATAGGAGGTGTCATTAAATATTATTTAACGTCCTCAAAGGCCCAGTGGCATTTCTCTTACCAAATGAATTTGGCGTCCTTTTTAATTAATCCTTTTTAATTCGTCCTTTTTAATTAATGTCGAGAAGGGCTGACCCCTACCTGAGAGATTAGAAATAAAGTGTCTCAGATATGCCAACTTCCCCTAGTAGGATCGTAGTTTTTTCAAGGTTTTGGGTGGAGGCATTTCTAAGATAGCTTTAATCTTATTTGGGTTGATCTCGATTCCCTGATGACAGATAATGAATCCTAAAAACTTCTTAGAGGTAACGCTAAAGGCGCACTTTAAGGGACTCATTTTAAGGTCATATTGTTGTAACCATTCGAACACGATCCTCAAATCGTACAGATGGTCTATCTTCATTTACTTTTGATGACCAAATCATCCACATAGCATTCCACTTGATTGTGAATGAGATCATCAAAAATCTTTGTCATTGCACGTTGGTATGTTGCTCCGACATTCTTTAGGCCGAATGGCATCACTGTGTAGCAAAAAATTCTAATTGGCATTTTGAAGGCTGTGAGTGCTGCATTCTCGGGAGTCATCTTAATATGGTTGTATCCCGAAGATCTATCCATGTAAGAGGAAATTTCATGCGTTGAAGCGATATCTTCCATCATTTCTAGTATTTGTAGTGGAAACTCATCTTTTAGTCATTCATGCTTTGTTTAGATCTCTAAAGTTGACACAAACAATATTTGTCCATTTTTCTTCTTGACTGGAATAATGTCAGCCGATCTCGTGGGGTATTGCTCTTCTTTCATAAAGTTAGTGTCTATTCATTTCTTTACCTCTGCAATTACTTTTTGCTCTATTTTGAGGCGCATTATTTTGGGAGCTTATTTTATTAGGGTCATATCTTTGTCTACCCCGAGTTTATGAATTGCAACCTTTGCTGATAGTCCTAGCATTTCATCATAACTCCATGTGAAGCAATCTTTGAATTATGTTAACAATTTGATCAATTTCAAAGATTCTTCATCATTGAGTGGAGAACTTAAAAAAGTAGGTCGGGGTTACTCTTAATCCCGAGGTTGATTCTTTCAACTCATCAACATTTGACTTGATTTCTTCTTCAAATTCTGGTGGAGCACCTTCTATTAGTTGATCAGAAGAGTCATCCTCTATATCAAGGCAACCCTCTTCTGATTCACTAGCAACAACCATGCAAAATTTTGAATCATCGACTGGCCCAACTGTAGCAAATCCGAGACCCTCTTTTAAGTTGGAAGTTCGACTTTTAACACTCCATAACTTTTTAAAAAGTTTTTATTTATCTTTTGGCATTTTTTTTGGCCAATTTCCCTGTTGAATCAACCTTTGTACACAAGGCAAAAAGTAAACAAAAGGCGCTTCAATTAATTCTTTAGGATCCACATTCAAATTTACATGATTTTCAAGATTGGTAGAAATAGAAGCATGGTAAAACTTGATCGGCTTTGAACCAGGACTACAAACTTCCTTCATGACTTCCTTGACCTCTGCACTCTCGACCTTTTGAGGGAGAATCAGAGTAAGGGTCATAGCATTCACATGGTAGTTTATCTGATCATACATTGTCTCATATTTGCTTTTCTCTGTATCTTCTAAGGATATCTCATATTTAGGTTTCTTCTATTTTGTCATCATTATTTTATTTCATCTTCGAAACTCACCAATGCTGATGGTTGGCCTAGTCCGTTCAACGATTAAGTTGGTTCTTCCTTGTCCACGTCCCTGGCCTCGACCTCGGGTGTGTGAACTAAAAGAACCTCCGCCAATTTGTTGCAAAAGATTGGTGGAGGATTGATGAAGTGGATATAAATGGCCTTGCCATTGTACTTTATCTAAATCTTTTATTTTGTTTGTCGCAGTTTTACGAGAGAAGATAGTTTTCTTCAGAGGTGCGTAGTTGGCAGCATCTTCATGAATGCCAACTTCATGAACTGAAAATGATTGTAGATCTCCTCTGATGCAATGTTCTAATCCTTCTTTGAATTACTTGATACAATGATGTAGAGATGACGGAACCATGTTGTGTTCATGAATTCATGGTCGACCTAATAGAGCGTTGAAAGTGGTCTCGGCATCGATGATATGAAACTTGGTGGTTGTTGCTAGTTCTCCAACCTTCATAAGCAATGTAGTGGATCAAAGGGATCTCTCTCTCTTTCTTTTGGTTGAATCCTCTTAGCATCGTTCTATTGGTTGTAAGCTCTTGAGCTTCAATGTCCAAATAGGCCAATATCCGTAGGCTCATCAAGTTGAGTGATGCTCCAAAATCTACTAAAACTCTGGACAACACAAATCTGCCAATGTTAACGGAGATGTAGAGTGGTCGGTTGTGGTCGGTGGTACCAAACAGCGAATCTTCACCTGTGAAGGTTACCCTAGGCTATTCTTTCAATGAAAAAAATTTCATCTGAGGATGTGCTGGCCAACTGAGTTAAGCAAATCTTTGGGTTAAGCAAGGATGTAACCAGAGCTTTTTCACTCCTTTGACAGGATTAGAGTATCATAGATACTTAATCGGACCGGTAACTTCCTAAGATAAGCTAGCACATTGTAATCCACTTTATGTGGTCCTCCAATTTTCACTTGGTTGTGTGCTTTTTCCACTGTTGGAGGTGGAGGTAGTTCTTCTCAAGTTACTATTTGTTTTCCTTTATCCACTAGAGCTATTTTCGACGGTAACACTCTCCCGCTCCTTAAGTTCATTTCTGTAATTTCTTCTTCTTGTGATATCATTCTCAAATCTTCCGGTGTTTCTTCTTTTTTGGAAAGAACTAAGTTGATGGAAAAAAGTGCACTTTGGCGCTCAAGGATGGGTTCCTCACTCTCGGTGTTGTCATAGCTGGTATCATTGATGTCTTCTTCAGTCTTGCTAGCGAGTTCATCGGTCTCAAGTAAGATTTGAGAATCATTACAAGAATCGAGATCGAGGCTAGAATGGTCATTATTGATTACGTCATCACTAGTAACAGCTAAAATGTAGCTGAAATCACGATCATTATATTCATAAGACCCCGGAGGGGCAAAAAGATAATCATACAAAGTTAGGGGTTTGAGGATTTTCTTCTCCAAATCTGAGATAACTAATCTAGTAGAGGCAACCCCTATCCTACCCCTCGTACTATCAATCTTCATAGTAGTACTGTTCTTCTTTTTCTTTGTCTTTGACGAAGACGGCTCTTGTGGTGGAATATTCATCTCGGGCTTGACAAGCTGAAGATTCAGAACGGAGGCTTGTTTTGATGCATTCTAGATTTGATTCAATATTTTCTTAGACAATTTGCTCCAAACTTCATTACATTCATCTTTCTGATATACTCAGAAGATTGTTTTAATGAATCTTGTATTTGGTTTAGGACCCTCTTAAGCTCATCCGAAGCTGTACTCCATCCATCTTCTCCAGTATATGGATGAATCGGAGAAATTGGCTCGGTCAAAATCATATTTATGGAACCTTTTTTAGGTTCTCTTAAATATTCTTTCAGGATCGTTATATTTCATTCTTTGATGTTTTTCTTGAGCCAATTCTTAAAAATGAAACATTCTTCTGTAGTGTGCCCGAGCAACCGGTGGTACGGGCAATAATTTGGTTCATCTTTCTTATAAACTTCTTCGGGCTTCTTTGGATCTGGTAGTCTGAACTCAGACTTCTTCATCAAACTTCTGAACATTTTAGACACGGCTTCATCTTTGAAGGAATACACCATTTTATGTCATTCTGCCAGAGATATTCTTTTATTCTCTGTTCAAGATCATCCTCCTTGAGGCAGTCACTGGTTAGACTGGCTATTCTGTTTCTGAGTCTGCTGTGATGAAGATTGATGAAGATTTTCTGCATATATCTTTATTGGTTATTCTCCCTTGTCGAAAGTTGCTACTGTTCCTAACCTCTTTTCAAACACTCTAGTTGCCTTGGGCTTCTCGTACAAATCCTAATGTTTGATTTCTTCTTGAGACTACTAGCCTTGCTGAGTAGCTTCTCAAAGAATTTGATGGTGAGTCCCTTGAGCATGAGCATGAATGCTATGAGCATGAATGCTACTGTTCCATGAATGCTTTTGAGTAAAATCTCAATTACATGGTGTTCTTGTAGCTGAGGTTCACATTTCATGCTAAGGTTTCTCCACCTCAAAATGTAATCCACCAAAGTCTCGTTGGGCTTTTGCTTTTCCATCATGAGTTCTTTTATAGACACATGATGTTGCGCTCCGACAAATCTTATCACAAATAATTGTTCCAGCTCGGCAAAGGTTTTCACTAATCCATTAGGTAAGTCGACATACCAATCGAAGGTGATCCTTGACAAGCTGCTGATGAACAGTTGGAAGAACAGAGCTTCACTATTCCTTGTGTTGCCACAACTACCTCGGAAGTGTGCTATATGTTGTCAGGGATTTCTAGTCCCATCAAATATCTTAAAGTTTGGGGCCACGAAACACTTGGGAAATAGTACGATATTAAATTTCTCTGGATAGGGTCTACCCTTTAGAATCAATGCACCTCGCTTAGATTGGGTTAAGGCCTCCCGAACTTGCTTGACTATTTGCTTAAATTCATTCTCTAGTATGGTGTTCAATGGAGAATCATTGTTTGGTTATTCACCTTTGTTTGCTGAGGCACCTTCTCTTCTTTCATCCATGATATGTATGATTTTTGGTTGGTTGCTCTCCGGAGAGGCTAGTTGCGGCGACTTTATTGCCCTTGAATGGTGGCCATGGTGGTCATGGCGGTGGCCATCTCTTCTATCTTTTTCTCCAATTGGCTGACTTGCTCATCCCTTAGGAGAATAGGCCTACACAGCTCATCTACAATGTTCTCTTTAACGAGAGGTTGAGCCTCGCGCCCAGATGTAGCGGCTCTGGTTTTGATAACATGGACATCCATGAAATCTTCTTCAAGGTAGTCATTATAGTCAAAATCTTCATCATCATCATTGATGGAGACTCCGTGCTCTCGAGCCAACAAGAAAATCTCAACTCTGAGCCTTTCAACTTTTTCTTCGATCATTGATTCTTTGATTGTTCTAAGATCCAGAGGACCCTGCTGGACCTCCTCCTCTTGTTCTTTCAATTCACTGGGAATTTCTATGATGATGTCAGATACTTCGAACCGTGGATTCATTCTGTGGTCTTGTCATGCAGGCTTACTTGACCGTATTGGTACAACGACCTTGGGTATCTACACCTTCTTCTTTGACGATGATGCCTCTGGATGGGGTGTGCTACCGGAAACATCGTGATGTTGAGGAGAAGTATGCTCCCCATGGTGCAGACCAACTATGGTACCGAGTAATTTCTTCATCTTTTCCTTTAAATTTTTAGGAATGTCTTTGTGGTGTGTGCTCGGTAGAATTCTTGGACCCATTCTTGACTTAACTGGTCGACGGCCTGTGGTCCTGGTAGTGGTGAAATTTGTGGTGACAATAGTGGTATCAACTTTGCTTCCCAAGAGAAACCAGACGGGAATACCAGCAGGCAAATCTTCAGTTAACCTTTAAGGTTGTTTGGCAGACTTGATGTCCTTTAAAATTTCTTTCTTCATGCGAGGGGAAATTTTATGTCCCACTTGTTTATGTAATTCATTGGCTGAACAACCTTCTTTGGTGGCTAGCCTCTGAAAAACTAAACTCACTCAAGTGATAAGAGTAGGCTTCTTTTTCTCCTCACCATGTCCATGAAGTGACGGTAATGCAGCGACAATGTTTCGGATACTCCCGTATCCATTAAAGGATGGAATCTACTTCCCCGCAAAAGTGGATATACTTCCGGTAATCCTTTTTTTCGAGAATTATTTCCTTAGGAGTCTGGGCTTTAGTAGCCCTCTGACCTCTTCTGTTGAGTCTGGGGTTAGTGGTTCAGTTCTTGAACTTGACCCGATTTCAAATACTGGTGGCGGGACAGCCAATCCCTTAGTCGGATCTTCAATGATCATTACTTCTTTCCCCTTAGTGGTAGTGGGGACAACAGGCTTGGTACGTGCCAGGGAGGCAGCAGTAGTCTTGGGCTTCTTATAAGAAGGGAAGTTCTGAAGACAGTTCAGGTTGAATTCAACTGACAACTCCTGAATTTCTGGAGTAGTGACTTCATTATGACGAATGGGGCCTTCCCGAGGATAACCTCAAGGTCTTCAAATCTAGCTCCAAACTTTATGGTAGGAGCAACATTGTAGGCTTCATCGCTCATTGGTAGGTTGCAAGAAAATTCAGCGTTGGGTAGGCCATTGCAACAGCTTTAAAACAGAAAGCTCTGGGGTTAGTTATATGGTCAAAACTTTGTAATATTAGTGAAAGCACTGAAAATTAACAGAGGTGGATTTGTAGACTGAGTAAGTCTTAATTTGTGGGAATTTTAAAATATTTAGGAAAAAGGTAATTTAAAAGTTGAAAAAATTAATTAATTTTGAAGCCGCGCGACACAAAAAAATTTAATTTAATTTGCTAAATAACAAACCAAACTTGGAAGGGAGATGTTAAGTGTTTAGGACCCAGTGTGGGGCCCATTTAGCAACACAAAATGCCTAGATGGAACTAGTCCACCAACACACCTATTGGGGGTTCCGGCCCCACATAAATATTTAAAGAGTCCTTAATGGCTTCCTAAACCCCTCTGTTCAAAGGTGATTGAACAGACAGTCCTGAAGTCCAAAGAGTTGACCATACTTTCCCAAGACAGAAATGGGTAAAGTATTTCAACAAAAGAAGAGTAATTTGGTCCAAGAGGGACATGGACACATTACCAATGTGTGAAGATAATATTTCCTTATTTAAATGGAAAGAAAAGTTTGTCCCATAGGAGTCCCCAGAAGCTGTCGGTACTATTTTGGTTGATGAGTTGCCCGTAAGAAACTGTCGGTCACCGAAATCAAAATCCAATGGCCCTCTTTGAAAGGAAATCTTCAAAGAGTTCAAAAAGATAGGACTTTTCAACCAGATCGGACGAAGAGGTGTGGAACATACTCTCGTGAAGTCCAAAAGAGTTGACCGTACTTTCCCAATATAGAAATGGGTAAAGCATGCCAACGGAAGAAGGGTATTATTGTTTATGAGGGACATAAACACATTACCGATATATGAAGATAATATTTCTTGATTTAAATGGAGAGAGAAGTTATTCCTTAGTGGAGTCATCAGGAGCTGTTGGCATTATTTTAGTTTTGGAGAGTTATCTGTATGAAGTTGTCAGCCGCCGGAATCGAAATCCTATCGCCCGCTTCGGAAGGACATTTAGATTACATATATTTATATATAGTTTAGAAAAATATGAGATCAAACTGACCCAATATTTTTCATAGTTTAAATGGAAGAGCACTATACCTCAAACCCTCCATTTGGTCTGCAAAACTGTTTTATTTGCCGATAATTTTGCCTATTTAATATGAAGAATTAAATAGCGTTTATATTAAGTTGGGTTCAGACATACTTCCTATAAGGGCAAGCCCCTATAGTTAAGTACATCTTAAATGATCGAAGTCACCTAAGAAAACTCTTAATAAAAATCAGAAAATATAATCTTCAAAGAGTTCAAAAAGATAGGACTTTTCAACCAGATCGGACGAAGAGGTGTGAATGGGATTGACTCAAATTTGGAGCATTTTGTTTTTTAGAATCTAAAGGAGGAAGAACTAGGGGATGTCATGGATCAGGAGGAGAACCTAAGTGACTTCCCAGTCTATCCTATTATTTGGCTTTTGTTTTGAGGAGAAATAATATAAGTTTTTTATCCTGCCAATTTTATTTAATTAGGGCTTACATTTGTGTGGAACGATCACACAAATTGCCTGGAAGATGTTAGGATTTAGGTCATGAAGGACGATAACCTCAGAATCCTAAGACGAGTTAGGGTTTATATTGTACAACAGAGTTGTACAAAGGCAGAGTTGTTTATATTGTACAACAGAGTTGTACAAAGGCCTAAAGATAAGTTGAGGACTTATGTTGCATAAGCAAACAACCTTGTAATCCTATGGCTTGTTGTTCAAGTGTAAGGAAGGGAATGGTTTAGTTAGGGAAGACAGGTTTTACTGTTGAAGATGATCGTGCTGCCCACAGTGCTAGCTCCAAACTCCATACCATGACGAGTTTAAGTTTTCTAGGATATCAAGTTATGATGTCAAATCAGGTGGCCCTATGGTTGAAGTTCTTTAAATGTTATGAGGGATGTTAAAGCTGATTAGAGCAACATCGGTTAGAATCCTATGGTTCCCTCATTCTGATACCACTATTTTCTATTGGATTCACTTAGTGCAAAAGAATTTACTAAACTCAACTTAATGAGTTCCATACTTTCATTTAGATCGTGGGAAGCTTCGTTAGCAACCGTAGGTAACCTCCTCCAAGGGATTCCCGATCATCTGATAGAGACGTCTTAATTTAGTTGTAGTTGTAGTTTTTGTGATGTTTGTGATTAAATTTTTAGTTTTTTAATATTTTGAATGTTGTGGAGGTGAATTTTTATCTTGGTTGATTTTAATTTTTGTTTTGGTGGCTATCATAATGGCTATCATAACATTTTTAGTTTTCATGCAGGGTGACATTGTTGTTTAGCATGCAAGTTTTGTAAGCATAAAAGTACAGTATGAAAGTACAAGAAAGACGACACTGTAAATTATAAAAAAGTGTTCCTGGCAAGTCTTCTCATTCCACCACATGAAACTCAAAATGCATGTGAGAGCACTTTATATAAAGAGGAAAAGTAAGGTTCTTGTGATCTACTTAACCCTAGGACGACATTCATTAAAGGCCCCTAATAATCCATGTTGACTTGGTTAAATTCCATGTCAAAATCTATAGTGCCACCCTGCAACGCCATTTCTTCATTTAGTGCGAGATTCCACCCATCTTTAAAGGTGAAGATCAGCCTTTGGCCTGACATTTCTCTGCAGATGATAGGAAAAATGTCAGTGGGCTGAAACTTAGCGTGAACAAGCACAAAACAAAGTATTTACTAAAGGAAAATTTAGTTTATTTTTGTGAAGAGATTGTTTATTTATGTGTGAATTTTGTTTAATTTAGTAGAATATTATGTTCAAAGGTAGTAAGGGGAGAATTTGAAGTGTAATTCTTTTCAAAAATTTTCATTATATTGAGGTTAATTTTGTTACAAAAATTGTGGACCTGATCACAGACTTCTGACTAGACAGATAACCCTAAAATAGTTGAAATTTCAAAATTTCAAAACAAGTGGCAGCAAGCAATGTCAGGTTGCGTAGTATGTCTTTAGGTATCGGCCGTTGATTGGTAGCATGGGTCTTTCACCCTAGAAGTCTTCTAACTGCTAGGCTCCTCCTGCGCAGACCTTTTCAATGATAAATGGTCCCTCCCAAGTTGGCTCAAATTTTCCACCTATCTTGCGACGTGCAAGAATAGGTCTTTTAGCACAAGGATAAGGTCACCAACATTTAATGTCCTTGGGTGGACCAATTTTTCAAGAGCTTGTACCATCTTTGCCTGGTAAAGTTCCATATGTTGTTATGCTTCAAGTTGTTTTTCTTCAAGACTCTCTAATTCTTCAATTCTGAGCTTCGTAATTTCTACTGTTGTGAGTTGGATGGCGACTGCGACTCTAAGAGATGGCGTCTAAATTTCTAACTGTAGCACAGCCACGGACCCATGCACGAGCATGTATGGTGTACTCTGAGTGGGAGTCCTGAACATCATCCGATAGGCCCACAAATCTTCTAACAATTTGTTGTGCCAAACCCTTTTGTTTTCGTTGAGTGTCTTCTTTAAAATATGTACCAGTATCTTGTTGAAAGCTTCAACCAATCCACTTGCTCTGGGATAGAAAATTGTAGAGTATCTCCAATCTATCCCGTTTCGTTTGACGAAATTATTTATTTTGGTGCTTTTGAAGGATGTCCTATTGTCAGAAATTATTCTTCGCGGTACTCAGAAACGGTAGACAACTTGGCTTTTGAAGAACTCTGAAACGGTCGCTGTGCCGTAATCTCTCGTAACGGCACTACCTCTGCCCATTTGAAGAAATAATCTGTAGCGAGAAGTATAAGCCTGTGTCCCTTAGAAGAAGGAGGGTCTATCGCACCTATTAGGTCTATGCCCAAACCCTCAAATGGTTACGAGGCAACGGTTGGGTGTAAAACATTCAGAGGTTAGTGTAAGACCACCCCATGCACCTGGCACTGGTGACATCTTTTGGCTATATCCATATAGTCGGATATCATTGCTGGCCAATAATATCCGAGACTTTTGATCTTCATTTTCATCTTCGGATATCATATACAGGTGGCAATGTTTTTTATATCCATTGAAATTGTCAACTCTAATCCAGTTACTACAACTTCATATTTTTCTTTGTTGTTGGTGCACGGCTCTGTCAGGTGGTATGAGAACCTCAACATACCCTTACCTAGTGTGATAAAGATCAAACCGATCTCTGCTTTGCTTGGTATGACCATGCCTGATCCTTTGGTCTTTTCTGGCTGACGAAGCGCATTCAAAGTACAATTCTCAGCATTTTGCACTGGAGAATTCTATTTGTAGTTTCTGCTCATCTTGTAGTTAATCATTAAGAGGGGATCCATCTGACAGTGGGTGTGCAGCGAGAAATTTTGCTAGAACCTGTCCTTTGATAGCACAGAGGGGAACAAAAGTTATATCAAATTGCAATAAGATCATTGACCATCTTGCTAGACGTCCGGAGAGTGTTGGTCAGGTCATCAAATATTACAACGGATTAATTTTTGATATTAGGGTAATCTTACGAGAAAGCATGTAATGTCTAATCTTTTGGGTAGTGAAAATTAACGCCAGACAATGCTTCTCAATGGATGGATACCTTACTTCCGTCGGTATCAGAAGAAACTTAAATAGTGAAGTACATTTTCTTTACCCTCGTTGTTGATTTGGGCTAAGAGGGCTCCAAGGGAGTCATCTAAGGCTGCAATATAAAGTATCAAAGGTTTCCCTGGGATAGGGGCTGCCAAAATAGGAGGTGTCATTAATTATTATTTAACATCCTCAAAGGCCCACTGGTATTTCTCTTCCCAAATGAATTTGGCGTCCTTTTTAATTAATGTCGAGAAGCCATGACACCTACCTGAGATATTAGAAACAAAACGTATCAGATATGCCAACTTCCCTTAGAAGGAACGTAGTTGTTTCAAAGTTTTGGGTGGAGGCATTTCCAAGATAGCTTTAATTTTATTTGGGTCGATCTCGATTCCCCTATGATGGACAATGAATCCTAGAAACTTCCTAGAGGTAAAGTCAAAGGCGCGCTTTAAGGGATTCATTTTAAGGTCATATCATTGTAACGATTCGAACATGGTCCTCAAATCGTACAAATGGTCTATCTTTTGTTTACTTTTGATGACCAAATCATCCACGTAGTATTCTCATCCACGTAGTATTCCACTTTAGTATTCCACTTGATTGTGAATGAGATCATCAAAAAATTTTGTCATTGCACGTTGGTATGTTGCTCCGGCAATCTTTAGGCTGAACGACACCACTTTGTTGCAAAAAATTCCAATTGGAATTCTGAAAGCTGTGAGTGCTCCATCCTTGGGAGCCATCTTGATTTGGTTGTATCTCAACGATGCGTCCATGAAAGAGAAAATTTCATGTGTCGAAGCAATATCCACCATCACTTCTGGTATTGGTAGTGGAAACTCGTCTTTTAGACATGCTTTGTTTGGTTCTCTAAAGTCGACACAAACATGTATTTGTCCATTTTTCTTCTTGACTGGAACAATGTTAGCTAACCATGTCGGGTATTGATCTTCTTTTACAAAGTTAGCATTTATTAATTTCTTTCACTCTCCAATAACTTATTGCTCTATTTTGAGGTGCATTCTTCTGGGGGCTTGTTTTATTGGGGTGATATCTTTGTCTACCCTGAGTCTATGAACTGCAACCTCTTGTGATAGTTCTGGAATTTCTTCATAACTCCATGCGAAGCAATCTTTGAATTTTGTTAACAATTTGATCAATTTCAAAGATTCTTCATCGTTGAGTAGAGAACTTATAAAAGTAGGTCGGGGTTGCTCTTCAGTCCCGATGTTGATTTCTTTCAACTCATCAATCGCTGACTTGATTTCTTCTTCAAATTCTGGCGAAGCATCTTCTATTAGCTGATCAGTAGAATCATCCTCTATAATGAGGCAATCCTCTTCTGATTCACTAGCAACAACCATGTAAAATTCTGAATCATCGAATGGCCCTACTATACCAAATAGGAGACCCTCTTTTGAGTTGGGAGTTTGACTTTTAACACCTTTTAACACTCCATAACTTTATCCATAACTTTACAAAAAGTTGTAATTTATCTTTTGGCATTTATTTTGGCAAATATCCCTGTTGAATAAACTTTTGTACACAAGGTTAAAAGTAACCAAAAGGCAATTCCATTAATTCATTAGGATCCGCATCCAAATTTATATGATTTTTAGGATTGGTACAAATAGAAGAACGGTAAAATTTGATTGGCTTTGAACCAGCACTACAAACTTCCTTCACCTCTAAAGTCTCAACTTTTTGAAGGAGAATCAGAGTGAGGGTCATAGCATTCACATAGTGGTTTATCCGATCATACATTGTCTCATATTTGTTTTTCTCTTTATGTTCTAAGGATATCTCGTATTGAGGTTTCTTCTATTTTGTCATCATTATTTCATCTTCAGAACTATCTTCATCACCAATGTTGATGGTTGGTCTAGTCCATTCAACAATTAAGTTAGCTCTTCTCCATCTATGTTCCCGACCTCAACCTCGGGTGCACGAACTGAAAGAACCTCCACCAATTTATTGCAAAAGTGTGGTGGAGGATTTCTGAAGTGAAGTTGAATGGCCCTACCATTGTACTTCTTCTGATTCTTTACTTTTGTTTTTCACAGTTTCACGAGAAAAGACAGTTTTCTTGACAGTTTTCTTTGGAGGCGTTGGAGGCGCATAGTAGGCAGCATTTTCATGAATGCCAACTTCATGAACTGAAAATGGTTGTAGATCTCCCTTGATGTAATGTTCTTGTCCTTCTTTATTGTAATTGATACATTGATCTAGAGATGATGGAACCATGTTGTGTTCATGAATCCATGGTCGACCCAGTAGAGCATTGGAAGAGTTCTCGGCGTCGATGATATGAAAGTTGGCGGTTGTTGCTAGTTCTCCAAACTTCATAAGCAATTTAATGGATCCAAGGGCTCTCTCTCCCTTTTGGTTGAATCCACTTAGCATGATTTTATCGGTTCTAAGCTCTTGGGCGTTGATTTACAAATAGTTCAATGTTTGTAAACTCATGTAGGCTCATCCAAGTTGAGTGATGCTCTAGGATCCACTAAAACTCTGGACAACACAAATTTATCGATGTTAACAGAGATGTAGAGTGGTCGGTTGTGGTCGGCGGTACCAAGTAGCAAATCTTCATCTGTGAGGGTCACCCCAGGCTGTTCTTTCAACGAACAAACTTCATCTGAGGATTTTCTCGCCAAGTGAGTTAAGTAAATCTCTTGGTTAAACAAGGCTGTAACAAGAGCTTTACTCATCTTCTTTGACATGATTAGAGCGTCATAGATGCTCAATTGGGTTGACAACTTCCTAAGATGAGCTAGCACGTTGTAATCCACTTTATGTGGTCCTCCAATTTTCACATGGTTGTGTGGTTCTTCCGCTGGTGGTGGTGGAGGTAGTTCTTCTCGAGTTCTTATTTGTTTTCCTTTATCCATTTGAGCTATTCTCGGGGGTAACACTCTCTCGTTCCTTAAGTTCACGTCTGTGATTTCTTCTTCTTGTAATATCAATATTGAATCTTCCGGTGTTTCTTCTTTGTTGGAAAGATTTAAGTTGATGGCAAACGGTGCACCCCAGCGCTCAAGAATTGGTTCCTCACTCCCGGTGTTGTCATAGCTTGTATCATTGATGTCTTCTTCAGTCTTGTTAGCGAGTTCATCGAACTCAAGTATGACTTGAGGATCATTGCGGGAATTGAGATCGCGGCTAAATTGATCATTATCGATTACATCATCACTATAAATAGATAAAACGTAGCCAAAAACATGATCATTATTTTCATAAGACCCCGACGAAGTAAAAAGATAATCAAACAAAGTTAAGAATTCGAGGATTATCTTGCCCGAATTTGAGATAACCAATATAGTAGAGGAAACCCCTATCCTACCCCACGTATTATCAATCTTCATAGTGGTAGAGTTCTTCTTTTTCTTTCTCTTTGACGAGAACGACTTATTTGGCAAAATCTTCATCTCGGGCTTGACAGGCTGAAGATTCTGAAGCGAGGCTTATTTTGATGCATTCTGGATTTAATTCGATATTTTCTTGGGCAATTTGCTCCAAACTTCATTCCATTCATCTATTTTGATATATGCAAAAGATTATTTTGATGAATCTTCTATTTGATTTAGGACCCTCTTAGGCTTGTCCCAAGTTGTACTCCGTCCCTCTTCTCCAGTATATGGATCAATCAGAAAAATTGGCTCGGCTGAAATCATATTTATGGAACTTGTTTCAGGTTCTCATAAATATTATCTAAGGATCATTATGTTTCCTTATTTGAGGTTTTTTTTTTAGTCAATCCTTAAAGATGAAACATTCTTACATAGTGAGCCCGAGCAACTGGTGGTACGGGCAATAATTTGGTTGATCTTTCTTGTCAACTTGTTCGGGCATCTTTGGATCTGGTAGTTTGAACCTTCTTCATCAGACTTCTGAACATTTTAGACATGACTTCATCTTTGAAAGAATACATCATTTTCTGTCATTCGGCCAAGGTTATTCTCTTATTCTCTGTTCGAGATGATCCTCCTTGAGGCAGTCACTGGTTAGACTGGCTATTCTATTTTTGTCTCTGTTGTGATGAAGATTGACAAGGATTTTCTTCATATATCTTCATTGGTTATTTTCCCTTGTCGATAGTTTCTACTGTTCCCTACTTCTTTTCAAACACTCTGGTTGCCTTAGACTTCTCGTGCGAATCCATATGTTTGATTTCTTCTTGAAGACTGCTAGCCTTGCTGAGTAGCTTCTCGAAAGATTTTATGGTGAGTCCCTTGAGCATGAAAGCTACTGGGTCATGAATGCTTTTGAGTAAAATCTCAATTGCATAGTGTTCCTGTAGCTGAGGTTCACATTTCATGCTAAGGTTTCTCCACCTAAAATTGTAATCCACAGAAGTCTCATTGGGCTTTTGCTTTTCTATCTTGAGTTCTCCTATAGAAACATGATGTTGCGCTCCAGTAAATCTTCTCACAAATAATTGTTCCAGCTAGGCAAAGGTTTTCACTGATCCGTTGGGTGAATCGACATACCATTAGAAGGCGATCCCTGACAAGATGCTCACGAACTGTTGGAAGAGTAGAGCTTCAATATTTCTTGTCTTGCCACAACTTGGCTCGGAAGTGTGCCTATGTTGTCTGGGATTTTCAATCCCATCAAATATCTTAAAGTTTGGGGCCACGAAACCCTTGGGGAAGGGTATGACATCAAATTCCTCAACGCACCGCCCTTAAATTGGGTTAAGGCCTCCCAAACATGCTCAACCATTTGCTTAAATTCTTTCTCTGGTATGACACTCAATGGAGAATCCTTCATTGGTTGTTCATCTTTGTTTTCTGAGGTAACTTCTCTTCTTTCATCCATAATATGTATGAGTTTTGGTTGGTTGATCTCTAGAGAGGATAGTTGCGGTGCTTGTGATTGCCCCTTAATGGTGGCCATGGCGGTCATGGTGGCGACCATCTCTTCTATCCTTTCCTTCAGTTGGCTGACTTGCTCATCCCTTAGGAGAGTAGCCCTACGCAGCTCATCTACGGTGCTCTCTTCGGCGAGAGGTTGAGCCTCACGCACAGATGTAGCGGCTCTGGTTTTGATAACATGGACATCCATGAAATCTTCTTCAAGGTAGTTATTATAGTCAAAATCTTAATCATCATCATCGATGGAGACTCTGTGCTCTTGATCCAACTCAAAAATCTTGACTCTAAGCCTTTCAACTTTTTCTTTGATCATTAATTCTTTGATTGTTCTAAGATCTGGAGGGCCCTGCTGGACCTCCTCCTCTCGCTCTTCCATTTCACTGGCAATTGATGTGATGATATCATATACTTTGGACCCTAGCTTCATTCCGTGATCTTGTCATGCAGACTTATTGGATCGTATTGGTACAATGACCTTGGGTATCAACACCTTCTTCTTTGACTTTGATGTCTCAGGACGTGGTGTCCTACTGGAAACATCAGGATGTCAAGGAGAAGTATGCTCCCCATGGTGCAGACCAGCTACGGTACTGGGTAATTTCTTTATCTTTTCCTTCAAAATTTTAGGAATGTCTTTGTGGTGAGTGCTCAGTAGAATTCTTGGACCCATTCATGACTTAACTGTTGAAGGCCTATGGTTCTAGTAGTGGTGGAATTTGTGGGGACAACAGCGGTATCAACTCTGCTTCCGAAGTGGAACCAGACTGGAATACGAGCAGGCAAATCTTCAGTTAACCTTTGAGGTCATTTGGCAGACTTGATGTCCTTTAAAATTTCTTTATTCATACGAGGGGAAATTTTATGACCCACTCATTTAAGCTATTCATTGACTGAACAACCTTCTTTAGCGGCTAGCCTCTAAAAAATTGAACTGACTTGGGTGAAAAGAGTAAACTTCTTTTTCTCCTCACCATGTGCATGAAGTGATGATAATACAACGGCAATTTTTTGAATACTTTCATAGCCATCAGTATCCATTAAAGGATGGAATCTACTTCCCTGCAGAAGTGGATATACTTCCGGCATTTTTAACTCCTCTTGGTGAGGCTTTTCCTCGATAGGTATTTCCTTAGTAGTCTGGTCTTTAGTAGCCCTCCGAACTCTTCTGTTGCGGTATCTCTTCTGAGTTTGAGTTAGTGGTGCAGTTCTTGAACTTGATTCAATTTTGAATATTGGTGGCGAAATAGCCAATCCCTCAGTCGGATCTTCAATGATCATTACTTCTTTTCCCTTAGTGGCACCGGGGACAACAAGCTTCGTAGGTGTCGGGGCGGCATCAATAGTCTTGGCCTTCTTATAAGAAGGGAAGTCCTGAAGATAGTTCAGGTCGAATTCAGCAAATGGCTCCTAAATTTTTGGAGCAGCGACTTTCATTATGACGAACGAGGCCTTCCCGAGGATAACCTCAAAGTCTTCAAATCCGCTCAAAGTCTTCAAATCCGGCTAAATCCGGCTATGAACTTAATGGTAGGAGCAACATTGCGGGCTTCATGGCCCATCAGCAGGTTGCATGAAAAAGTCAATGTTAGGTAGGCCATTGCAGTAGCTTTAAAACAGAAAGCTCTAGGGTTAGTTATATGTCCAAAACCTTGTAATCTTAGTGCAAGTAATGAAAATTAACAGCAGTCAATATGTAGACCGGGTAAGTCTTAGTTTGTGGGAAGTTTAAAATTTTTAGTAAAAGGATAAATTAAAAGTAGAAGAATTTAATTAATTTTGAAGTGCGCGCAACACAACCAAACTTGGAAGGGAGATGTGAAGTATTTAGGACCCAGTGAAGGACCCATTTAGCAACACAAAATGCCCAGGTGGAACTAGTCCACCGACACACCTATTGGGGGTTCCGACCCCACAAGAAAATTTAAAGAGTCCTTAATGGCCTTCTGAGCCCCTCCGTTCTAAGGTGATTGAACAGGCAGTCCTAAAGTCCAAAGAGTTGACCGTACTTTCCCAAAATAGAAATGAGTAAAGTGTGTCAACTGAAGAAGAGTAATTTGGTCCAAGAGGAACATGGACAAATTACCGATGTGTGAAGATAATATTTCCTTATTTAAATGGAGAGAAAAGCATGTCCCCAGCAGAGTCACCAGAAGTTGTCGGCACTATTTTGGTTGATTAGTTGCACGTACGAAGTTATCGGTTACCAGAATCATTAAAAAGAGCTATCTATTGCTCCTTACATGTTAAACGTACAATTAAGTTACAAAACAGAAGGGTTAGATCACTAAAACTTCACCCAGATCGCTAACCCAATAAAGTTCTTACAACCATGCTCACAAAATGTAAGAAATAAATCTAAGTAAAACCTTTTATTTACCCCCCTAAAAATAATCAATCTCTATAATGAAGATAAAGAATGGATAAGGTGTCCCCATGTAGTAGGAGAGCTAACTGATTTGGAGGTATAGTCCCTACAGCAATCTCTTCAGTTTCCTTCCCCTTGATTGCCAAAATGTGTGCTGGAGTGTTTCCTTCTCTAAGAATGTGTTGGAAATGCACATCAACCTTAATCAATAGTCCTTTAATAATATTGTGCCACCAAACAAGGTTCCATGGAGCAGCTTCAACATTTTTTAGAATTCTGATGCAGCTACTGGAATCAGATTCTATCACCAATTTAGAGATGTTACATTGCTTGGAACGGTATATAGCCCAGTAGATGGCTATCATTTCAGTTTCAAATGCAGCATTAGCCCAAGTAGGGGAAGAAAAGTAGAAAATTTACTTTCCTAGGTAGTTCCTAATAACTCCTCCCACACCAGCAGCCTCCTTAGACAAAACATCCATCAGTATTAGCCTTCAGCCATCCCTTTAGTGGGGGGGTCCAAAGGACCAAAGTACGCTTGCTTATCTTCATATTGATCCCACTGGGCATCCAAATCTGGAAAATATTGGGAAATTGCTGATGCATTATAATCTTTTGCAGATAGTAAGTACAATTTAAAACCACTACCTTTTCCATAGGTTTCATATTTTCATACTTAACTTGATTTCTGCACATCCAAATGAACCAGGCAAAAACACAAGGAATGATTATCATTTTAGCTTCCAGCCACTCCTTCCAGCAATCCAAAAAGTTCTGCCAACTAACTTTCAGAGTATCAACGCTGAGCTGATTCAACAGACCAGACCGAACCCTTTAGGAGAAACTATAGGAGAAAAATAAATGTTCCACACTTTCTTCATCCTTACTACATAGCCAACAGCAAGAGGGACCCCTAGGCCCTTTCAATTTTAAAATATCATCACAAGGTAGGAAAGAGTTCCATAGCCTCCAGCAAAAAAAGTACATTGAAGGTGTCAACCACTTCCCCCAAATAAATAAATTTCCTCCACATAAGAGGTTGCCAATGATACAATTGCTGGAAAATGTAAGCTGAAAGTTTTTGTGAGGAAGCCTGTCTAGTGATGATTCTATATTTTTCTCCAAGATTGATTTTAGTTTTCTTCACCCAATACATTTGCTCTTCAGTTAAGATGGTTTCCAGCAAATTGCAATTCCATTGATTTTCAGTCCAGAATTCCTTCTCTTTAGTTCCAGAGTTTGTATTGGAGGGGTCAATTCTTTCCCCCACTTCAAATCCATTTATCTAGCCAGAAATTAATTTACCCTTCTCCAAGTTCCCAAAT
Source organism: Phalaenopsis equestris (assembly GCF_001263595.1). NCBI lineage: Eukaryota > Viridiplantae > Streptophyta > Magnoliopsida > Asparagales > Orchidaceae > Phalaenopsis > Phalaenopsis equestris. Next base: position 63,104 of record NW_018219706.1, on the reverse strand, counting down.
AAACAGATCCTCAGCTTTATGCCTCACCTCCAAAAGTTTAGTCCACGGCCTGGAATCCCCAACTTTCTTCTCAGCCAAGTTAGGGTACACAGTCCTGCAGTTTTTCTCCTTCATAAACAAAGCCCAAAGACTGTCTTGGGCTCTAACCTTTATCTAGAGTTTACGAAGATTAATGACACTGAGATGCTGAAAATCCTCAAAGCCTAAACCACTTGCATGTAGAGGCTTACACAATTTATGTCAAGCTAACCAATGAAATTATTTCTTCTGACCAACCCAAAGAAATTTATTAAACATTCTGCCAAGCCTTATCTGAGTCCCCTTCTTCATAGTGAACATCTGAAGAGCATAGGAAGGGATAGAAGTTAAGATGCTTTTGAGAAGAGTGATCCTACCTCCATTTCATAGGAAGTAATTTTTCCAACATTGAAGCTATTTCTGAATTTGATCAATTACCCCCATTGAATTGAGTTTATTTAGTTCTCCCTTTTATTTATTGAACACCAAGATAATTGATAGGTAAAGAGGCCAAGCTAAATTCAGTGTGCTATGTAATCCATTGCTTAATCTGTGGAAGAGTATGAGAGATAGCAAAAATTTGACATTTCTGTTTGTTAAGATACATACCAGATGATTTTTGGAAGTGTTTAAGTACTTGAATGAGAGACTTTACTGCATTCTTGGTAGCCTTAGAGAAAATGATTATATCATCTGCATAGGACAAATGACTCACACTAATATTGTATCTGTGCTGATAGTCCAAATGTGGGGAAGATAGAAACTTTTGATTAAGAAGCCTAGAAAGATAATCCATAGCCAAAATAAAGATAGTAGCGGACAAGGGATCTCCTTATTTAATTCCCCTAGTGGCATTGAAGAAGCCTTGGCTCTTGTCATTAATTAAGATAGAATGGTTGTTGCAAATGAGCCATCTTCTAATCAGATTGACAAAGTCCCCAGAGAAGGCCCTAGCATTCAAGGTATCCAAAATAAAATTTCAGTTAATTGTATCATAGGACTTTTGAATATCCAATTTCATAATGAGATTGCAGCCTCTACATTTTCTTTCCAAATCCAATTGCAGTTCCTGAGCCAAAAGGATGTTATCAGATATTTTCCTTCTTTTCACAAAAGCCACCTGATTCTTGCTGATAAGCTGCTGAAAATGAGGTTGGAGTCTGGTGCTGATAATCTTGCTGATAAATTTAGAAAGGACATTAGTTAGGCTGATTGGTCTAAAATCTCCCCATCTTATCCAGTTGGAATTTTTTGGAATCAAGGTTATAGTGGAAGCAGTAAAGTATTTTGGGGGATCAATACATCTAAAGAAGCTTTGCACTACATCAACAAACTCCCCACAGATGATATTCTAAGTGGCTTTATAAAATTTTACAGTGAAGCCATCAGGACCAGCTACCTTATTTTCATCAATAGAGTCCAAGGCAGCTTTAATTTCACCTTCCAGAGGAGTGGTATTTAGATTCAGATTGTGGACATAATCTTTGCAATCAAAGAATATATCCATCTTGATTTGAACTCTAGAAGGAGACTGCTCCTTAAAGATAATTAAAAAGTAATTTACAGCATCTTGGGCAATATTCTCAGCATCTGTCAGCACATGGCCAGAAGAACCCTAAATAGATAAAATCATGTTGTATTTCCTTCTTAAGTTAATTCAAGCATGGTAATAACTTGAGTTTCTATCTTTCCCTAAATTTGGTAAGATCAGCTTTCTGGTTCAGAAAATATTCAGTGTAACTGTTATGGAGTAACAGGTCTTCATTAGCTTTATGGAGGTCAACTTCAGAAATCAAACCCCTTTGGAAATTGTTTTCCATGTTAATCACTTTACTTTGAGCTTTAATCAAGTTCTCATGTATGTTACCAATAGTGTCCCAATTCCACTTCCTCAGCTTAGCTGCCACCTTCTTCTGGAGTTTCCACAGATTTATCCAAGGATTAGTATCACCTTCAGACCTCGAAACCTTACCTACTACTTCCACAAATTGAGGCTGGAGGGTCCACATGTTCTGAAACTTGAAAGGAACTTTAAATGGGCTTCCAGCATTTTGGATTGTGCACAGGAGGGGCCTATGGTCAGAACCTGCCATAGCCAAATGAGAAATGATAATGAATGGGAATGTTTGAACCCATTTTGAGTTACCAAGCATTATGTCAAGTCTTTCCCACATGGAACCCCTTCTCCAAGTAAAGTCAGGACCTTGCTACCCCAAATCAAATAATTCAGCCTCCGAAAGAAAATCATTGAATCTATTCATGGTACAAGCATTAGATGGCCTACCATGTCTTCTTTCAGAAGGAGAAGAGATACAGTTTAAATAACCCCCCAAAATACAAAAAGAGTTCAGAGACTGACCAATTTGAGTTAACTCAGTCCATAAGGTGGATTGATTAAAGGCAAGACTGCTAGCATAAATGAAGGTGGCATAACCAAAATGAGCACCAATATGGAATTGGTTGTGAAAAAATTGGGAATGATTTAACAACACAGAGCAGTGGAGTTCAGCTCTAGCAAAAAGCCAAATTTTATTATTAGTATTGGAGAAATGATCAAATTGAGGGAAATTTTCTGAATTGAATTTTAATTTTTAGTAACCAATGGTTCAAGAATGGCAAAACATCATACTTTATGAATTCTCACAAAATTTTTTAATCTCTTTAGAGAGGAGGGGTGAGCAATACCCCTAATATTCCAAATAAGGAACTTAATCATTGAGAAAAGGTCCTCCCTTTCCACCTACTCCTAGGAAGGTGACAAACATTAGAAGGTCCCTCCATAAGCTGTTTATTTTCAACTTTACCTTTTTTTCTTCTTATAGCTTCTTTGGACTTGCCAATCTTCTGTTAGAACATGTGCCAGACTATTGATAGTATGATTTTCAACCCTAGAAGGGTTTATATTTAATAAGCTGTCATCTTGTATTATCTTTTCCTTTAAATTATTGTTATTGCATAGTTGTTCCTCTTGCTCCCCAGCATTACCACTTGGCACAATCTCAACTGTGTTATTTTCCTCCACATTAGTAGTATCAACACCCCCAGTCAATTCAACAGCTGTCCCAACTGGCTTGGAATTAGTTGTTCTAGTCCCTGGAGCTCTTTTTTTATTTTGAGTGTGTAGTCTATAACACTTCTCCACACTTTGTCCAAACATTTTAGAATGTTGGCAATAGACAGGCTTTTGTTCCACAACTGTGTTCTACCAGAAACCTTCCTCAGTAGTTCCAATCCAAACTCTATCAATATCAGGCAAAGTAATGTCCCTCTCAACCAGGACTCTAGCTCCAGCTGGTCTAGCCACATTATATGTGGATGCATCAATTTTCATGGGGAAACCAAGCACTTTATTAATGCTGAACAACACATTCTGATGGAAATACTGAATTGGTAAATTAGGGAACTTGAACCACATTAGAACAGCAGGAGGTTCCTTTGTGGGATAAAACTCTAGAGTCCATTTCAACAATTTCATTGGGACACCATTAATGATCAAAGTCTGTTTTGAAAACACCCTTGCATAATCTTCTTCATTAAATAAGGAAATTAGAAGGTTCCTTCCATCTAATAAACCCAGTCTCCAAGCTCCTGTAAGTTTCAAATCCATAAAGTTCCTCCTTACCAAGTCCATCTTAGGATGGCCAAACTGATACTTACCCACTAGAGTAAACTTAACTATTTCATTAAGTTCATAGAATTCCTGGGGAGAAAAGATGATGGCAGGTTACCCTTCCTTCAAACCTAATGGAATGACAAAGGGCAAACCCCCCTCCCAGCAGCAGCATCATGGAGACTTTGTGGGAAAATAAAGTGGTTAAAGGATTTAGGCATTTAGGCACTTCAAATCAAAACCACTTCCAACAACATCAACAAAGGTTGCCTTGGTCCATTGGGCATTAGTATCAGCCTCAATGGGGAAGGCCATTAAGGAAACACAACTCAAAGAACCCAAGATCAGTACAAAGTTAAAAATAGTAGCAGGGCTCCAAAAGCAAAAGGAGCACAAAACAAAACAGCTACAGAAAGGATGAAAGGACCAAAGCAACACCAAGGTCAAAACTCCAAACAGAAAGAGCGGAGAAAAGAAGCAACTTCAACAAATCAACGGAACAGTAATCCTGTTCAACAAAGATCTTCCCGGGCAAGACCACAACAAACTCCACAAACCTCAAGCACCCCTTGAAGAGAAAGCAAGCTTCTTTATCCAGTACCACCACTACTCCAAGCAGCTCCATCACCTCCAAAACCCTAGCAGAGCGCAGCTAGGTCCACCCGCCACCATCCTGTTTATATATATATATATATATAGTTTAGAAAAATATGAAATCAATCTGACCCTATATTTTTCGTAGTTTAAATGAAAGAGAATTATACCTCAAACCCTGTATTTATCGTAAAGGATAAACACAAGACTTGAGGATGAGGATCAATCAAACAAACTAAGGAATTTATGACATCCATTTGGTCTACAAAACCATTTTATTTTCCGACAATTTACCCAATTTAATATGAAAAATTAAATAGTGTTTACATGAAGCTGGGTTCGGACAAGTTTTCTGTATGAGCAAGCCCCTATAGTTAATTACATCTTAAATGACCGAAGTCACCTAAGAAAACTCTTGATAAAAATTAGGAAATATTATCTTCAAGGAGTTAAAACAATAGGAATTTTCAACGAGATCGGACGAAGAGGTGTGAAATGGGATTGACTCAAATTTGGAGCATTTTATTTTAGGAATCCAAAGGAGGAAGAACTACGGGATGTCATGGATCCGAACGAGAACCTCAGTGACTTCCCAGTCTATCCTAATATTTGGCTTCAATTTAGAGGAGAAATTATTAAAGTGTTTCATCCAACCAATTTAATTTAATTAAGGCTTACATTTGTGTGGAATGATCACACAAATAACCTAGAAGATGTGAGGATTTAGGTCGTGAAGGAAAACAAACTCAGAATCCTAAGACGAGTTAGGGCTTATATTGTACAACAGATTGTACAACAGAGCACAGAGCTGTACAAAGGCCTAAAGATAAATTGAGGATTTATGTTACATAAGCAAAAAACCTCGAAATCCTATGGCTTGTTGTTTAAGTTAAGGAAGGGAATGGTTTAGTTGGGGAAGATAGGTTTTGCTCTTGAAGATGGTCGTGTTGCCCATAGTGCTAGCTCCAAGCTCCTTCAAGCTCCTTGTGCTCCTTGTCGTGACGAGTTTAAATTTTCTAGGGTGTCAAGTTATGATGTCAAATCAGGTGGCCCTATGGTTGAAGTTATTTAAATGTTATAATGAATTTTAAAGTTGATTAGAGCGACACCATTTAGGATCCTATGGTTCGCTCGTTCCGTTACCACTATTTTCTACTGGATTCACTTAGTCTAAAAAAATTTACTAAACTCAACTGAATGAGTTCCATACTTTCATTTAGACCGTGACCATTTAGCCCGTGACAAGCCTCGTTAGCAACCCTAGGTTACCTCCTTCGAGGGATTCCCAATCATCTAATAAAAACATCTTAATTTAGTTGTAGTTATAGTTTTTTATGATGTTTATGATTAAATTTTGAGTTGTTTTATATTTTGAATGTTGTGGAGGTGAATTTTTATCTTGTTTGATTTTAATTTTGTTTTTCTTTTGTTTGTCAGTTTTGGTTTTGCGGCTATCCTAACAGTTTTAGTTTTCAAGCAAGGTGATATTGTTGTTTAGCATGCAAGTTTGGTAAGCATAAAAAGTACAGTAAGAAAGTACAAGGAAGACGACGATGTAAACTATAAAAAGCATATGTGGTGAGTCTTCTCGTTCCACCACCTAAAACTCAAAATGCATGTGAGAGCACTTTATACAAAGCAAAAAAGTAAGGTTCTGGTGATCCATCCAATCCTAGGTCATATCTTGGTGGGTCCCTATTAATTTGATTGAAGATGATTTTTGTTATGTTTTGTTATTGATTTTTGTTATGCAAAACATATTAAGTTTAGTAGACCTCCGAGGTATCCAACAACTCTGGAGAAAGAAGCAGATCAATGTTTCCCTCTCACAGCCTGGTGAAAAGTCTCGAGCTCATTCAAACTTACTATGTTGCTTAATAACTCATCCTATAAAAATACCTTTTAATGCTCAGTGAACATTGATGTTTTAATTATCCCCAAGAGTGGAGTAATTATCACTTATAATTTAATCTGAGAATTACGTAGATGAAGACCCTTAAAAGGGCAAGTTAATGTCATCAAGTCACTTAGCCAACTTTTTAATTTGGGTTTTTACTGTTTCAAACATTTTCAATTTTTATTATTCTTATTTTTCTAATCCTCATTTAATCAGATTTGATTTAGCTTAGGTCACTACTAAGCCCTTAAGACATTGGTAGATGTCTCAGTTATATTTTGAAAGAGATTGAATTTTTAGGTGATAATGATTCATTTTTAAATTTCATTTGAACATCAAATAGGGGTATTAATTTGGTGAGTTATTAACACCCAAAACCATGCCCTTAGGGGTCTAGGATCATTTGGTTGACTAGACTCCCAAAGTTTGATAATTTAAGGAAATTACAAATTTATCCTTTAATTAATAAAAGTGAGATTGGTTTCTACCAATTAATCCCCTTGTGTTTCAATCATCAAAATATTTTAATTACGATTAGAGGTTACCCATTCCCCTTTCTTGAATTAAGCCTAAATGTTAATTAAGGCTAAATATTTCCAAAATTACATTATTTCCAAAATTACATTTTTTCCCCTAAGGCTCTAATACTTTATAATTCATCAAATTTAATTCAAATGACCTTGGAATTTCTATCCCACCTCACTTATGGGTCAATTAAGACATCTGGGGAGAAAATGTGATTTTTCAAATTTTAATTTAATTTATATATTTAATTATATGCAAAAGTAGGATTTTTAAAGAAAAATCTATAAATTGACAAAGGCAAAGCCTAATCCCTTGAAGATTTTATTAGATGTAGAATTAGTCTAGAGAAGCATTGTTAGTCTAGAGAAGCATTGGGGCAAGAGAAGCATTGGGGCAAAATTTCATTATTTATTGAGTTATATTTGAATTTTAAGAATTATTTTAAATTTTGGAGTATTTATTAATTACAAAATATTTTGAATGTGGAAAGTTAAGTTTTAAATTTTTATTAAATATTTCCAAGGTCAAAGAAATCAGAGAAACAAATTTCACATTTTTCTAAAGAAATCAGAGAAACAAATTTCACATTTTTCTAAATTTTCTTTGAATTGTTAGAATTATTTTAGTGAAAATCCATTTTTATCCATTAAAAATTATCTTAAGCTTCAAACTTCAATATCTTCACTTAGAAAATTAGTAAAATTTTTCCAATTGTTCCTAAGTGCTTCAGAAATAATTTAGAATATTTCCATGAATTTTATTATTTTTTGTGTTTTTTATCATCTTTTAATTATTTAAATATTGAAAATGGGCTTGAAAATGGAATTTTTATTTTAATTTCAAATTAATTTTAAAAAAATTCCTCTCATCATAGAGAATTCCCAAAACCAATTTTTATAGTTTTTTATTTATATTTTAATTGTTAAAAATTATTTTAGTTCCAAAAATGTCATTTTAACTTGAAAAATCAATTTGAGGTATCAAATGAGCTACAAATGTTTTAAAATTTTTATGGGGAGTTCTCTAAACTTTAAGTTATAGTGAAGATTAAAAATTAAGTCATTTTGATGTTTATTTTTCTCAAAATTAATTTTCTTGATATTTTAGGGTTGGTGGAAATTAAGTGCATCCTCAATGACTTAACTCGTTAAATATTTTCTAAAGGGTTCCTTAGTCATGGCAAACCTTCCAAAATCCTTTTGAAATTTTCTAAGCAACATGCTAATTATGATGATTAATTTATGCAAATAATAGACACAAACTTGGAAAATATGGATCTCTGCCTAGAGATATCATCTGACTTTGGAAAATCAGAGCATGTTCCCTAAAACAGAGACAACAACATGTTAAAATTTTATGTCATGATGAAATGTCTACATGCATGGAGAATTAAAAGACTCAAAATAGTGTTTATTTAATTAAAAATAAAATATGCATCAAATAAATCTCAAACCATTTCCACATTGTTCTCCTCTGTTCACTGAGTAAGAGAGTAGTTTTATTTTATTTTTGTGAATTTTCTACACCAAGGTATGAATTTTTGAAGTTAGGGCTATTTATTTAAATCAGAAAATACCCTATTTATCTATTTAAACACGCGGCGCTGACTAGATCCTAGGCGGCTCCGAAGCTCCACGAGGCGTCTTTTGGTTCGATGTCGTCATCCACCTCAGCGCTGACTCGGCTCGTGATGTAAGAAGTTGATGTCCGACTAGATCTCATTCGTTGATGAGATAAATGCGTGATCGGATGGCTCCCCGTCATCATCCCCCAATGCCTTAGCCTAAGAACCGTCCATTTTGAAATCTTAAGATCTTACTCATTTCTTAACCAAATTAAGTGTGATTTTTTTCTAAATGCTCGTCTAGGTGTTACAAACACATCCATATGGTAATGATGCAATTAAATTAGCTTTAATCAAATAGAGGATTAAAACAAGCTCGGTAGGAGGGGGAGTTCAATACCTTTGCTCTGAGAAGGGAAGAAGGGAAGCAAGCTTCGATCAGAGGTGCTCGACACATTCATGGAGGTCCAAGGAGGCTAGGGATTGAACCTAATGTTGTAGTGAAGGGTCTAGGTATGAATTTGACCAATCTCGATTTCAGGTGTTGGTCTAGAGCTATGCTAGGGGCTCTGTATGAGGTGGATTTGATAGGGCTTCTTCTTCTTTCATTATTGTGATGGTGTGGGTGAGTTTAATTTAATTTTGGTGGAGTGTATAAGTGTGGAGAGCTCTGTCCTTTCTTCAACAAGGTTTTGAGCTCAAAAATTAAGCTCCGGCAAGGGGATTAAGAGCAATGACGTGGTTAGGTTGCACGGTGGAGGTCTCAAGGAAGCTGAGGGAGTAATTTCAGAAGGTATCCTTAAGAAATTTTTAGCACACCCTGTCATGCCCGTGGAAGTGAGGTTTTTATAAAATGGTCTTAGGGTCACTGTCATGGCCAATTGGGGGGTGAAAATGTCTGCTTAGGTGGAGGGCAGAGAGACTCTAAAATTTAATTTGGATGAGGTGGCCTCTAGGATTGAATTGGGTTTGATCCCATGGGGGTGGCTCTTGGTTTAGACATTTTCCTGCCACTAGGCAGGACGACCAGGCTAGGATAGGTGGCTAGGAGGTCAGGTAAGCCAGGGGAATCTGTCACAGCAATTAAATGGGTTGGTGTTTAGTTTTCACAAACTAAATCCTTGGCTTAAGCAAATTTGGAATCAAATCCCCTAATTTGGGGATCCCTTGCTCCATAACTCAATTAGGTTTGATTAGGTGGGTTGGGTCAGTCTTAGGGGTCCTAAGTTTGGCTGAGGTGGAGTCAATTTGATCACATTTGATACAAGTTGGTCACATTAGGTCATGGGTCCAATGTGGGTCCAAATGACCAAAGCTTAGGTTTGGAATAAGCTAGCCATGTCAATTGGCCCAATTGCTTGATGCATTTGATGTAGATGATTGTAATGAATATTTTTGGTGAAGGATTGAAAGGATTTTGAGTTTAATTGGGGTTTCAATTTGAAAGATTTTGGAATTTTGGTTAATTTAGGCCTTAATTGAAATGATATTACATCTTTTAATTAGTTTAAATGGGAATCTATTTATGAAGCATGGGAATAATTTAAAGAACTCTTATGACCACACCATGCTATACCAGATTGGTTAATAATTCAAACCTTTTATAATGGATTTATTGGTTCTCTTAGATCTATTATCGATGCCGCTGCAGGTGGTTCATTGATGTCAAAACCATTTCATGATGCTTATGCTTTAAATGAAGAAATGGCTACCAATAATTTTCAATGGCCTTCTGAGTGGGTGAATCCAAAGAAAGTAGCCAACATTCATGCATTTACTATGTTACCAAATCAAGTTGCTGCAATTTCAAGGAAGTTAGACCAATTTGGAATGAATTTTTCTCAACCAATTTTCATGATTGAAGAGAATTCATTAGGCCAAATGGTAGATTCTCAAGCATCATTAGAAACTTTGAATGTCATAAGTAATAAGCAGAATAACCCATATTAAAATTATTATAACCTAGGTTAATAACAATTCGGGTGGTAATAATCAGCAATGGGGGAACAACCAAGGAAACCCATTGGGAAACTAGAACAACCAAGGGAATAATAATTATAGATCTACTTATCCTCTAGGTTTCAACAGTAATACACAGTTTAAGGTTAAGAAGTTGTCTATAGAAGAAGTGGTGTTACAAATGGGTAATCAGTTACAAAGTCAAGGAGATACAATTAGAAATATTGATAATCAACTTGGGTAAATCGCAAGTTCACTAAGTAATAGATCCCAAGGAACACTTCCTAGTAATACTGAATCAAATCTAAAAGACCATAATAAAGAGCAAGTTAAAGCCGTACAACTTAGAAGCGTAAGAGAGTTGGAAGGTAGTGTTCCTATTTCTCTGAAGAGATTGAAGTAGAGAGAGAAGAAATTGAAGAATCAAAAGAGGACGCTCTGAAAGATTCTAAAAGACCTATTTCTCTGCCCAAAATTGATTTAGAAAAGTCACCACCTCCATTTCCTCAGAGACTCCGACAACAGAAGTTGGATAAACAATTTTTAAATTTTTTGGAAATATTTAAGGAGCTTACAATCAATATTTCATTTGCAATAGCCTTAGAACAATGTCAAGATATGTAAAGTTTATGAAGGATATTCTCAACAGAAAAAAGAAGTTTGAAGATAATTAGACTGTTGCACTTAGTGAGGAGTGCAGTGTTATAATTCAAAAGAAACTTCCTGAAAAGCTTAATGATCCCGGTAGCTTTACAATTCCATGAGCAATAGGAGACATATTTTATGGGAAAGCTTTATGTGATTTAGGAGCAAGCATTAACCTTATGCCATTATCAATATTTAAAAGATTGGGATTAGGAGAAATAACTCCTACTACTATAACTCTGCAGTTAGCAAATCGTTCAATAACCTATCCTAAAGGAGTTATTCAAGATGTCCTAGTGAAAGTGGATCAATTTATCTTTTATGTTGATTTCATAATGCTAGATATGGAGGAAGATAAAGAGATACCTATCATTTTGGGGAGGCCATTCCTAGCCATGGGAAGAGTAATGATAGATGTGCAGAAAAGGGAATTAACAATGCACATCAATGATCAAACTGTTACTTTTAACATTTCAAAATTAATGAAATACCCTGCAAAAGGTAAAGATGATGAATGCTGTAAAATGGATGTTATAAGATATCTGAGCGAATGTCATTTCAAGACTATTTATGAAGAAAAAATAGAAGAAAAAGGAACAAGAGCAAGAAAAGGTATTAGATTTATGTGAAGAACATTTTAAGGATGATTCAAACTATGTTCGAGAAAGTTTTGAAATTTTGGACACGATAGGCAAAGATAAATCATTTTGTCCATCTATTTAAAAACCTCCAGAACTTGAGTTGAAATTACTTCCTGAACATTTAAAATATGCCTTTTTAGGAGATTCCTCTACTTTACCTATTATAATTTACTCGAAGTTAACAAAGGAAGAAGAAGAAAAGCTGATGAAAATTTTGAAAAATTTTAGGAAAGTCATCGGATGGACAATTTTTGATATTAAAGGAATTAGTCCTTCAAATTGTATGCATAAAATTAATCTGGAAGAAAATTGTAAACCCAGTGCTGATCCACAAAGAAGATTAAATTCTGTTATGAAAGAGGTTGTTACGAAAAAAAATTTAAAGCGGTTAGATGCTAGAATTATTTATCTTGTTTCAGATAGTGCATGGGTTAGTCCAATTCACTGTGTTCCCAAGAAAAGAGGTGTAACTGTAACTGTGAATGATCAGAATGCGTTAATTCCTACTAGACAAGTTACAGGGTGGAGAATATAAATTGATTATAGAAAATTAAATCTTGCCACTAGGAAAGATCATTTTCCACTACCCTTTCTAGATCAAATGCTGGATAGACTAGCTGGGCATAAATACTTTTGTTTTCTGGATGGATATACCGGTTTCACCAAATTCAAATATCTTCTGAGGATTAAGAGAAAACAACATTTACTAGTCCTTATGGTAATTTTGCTTTTAGAAGAATGCCCTTTGGTTTATGTAATTCCCCTGCTACATTTCAAAGATGTATGATGACAAATTTTTGAGATTTAATTAAAAAAGGGACTGAAGTCTTTATGGATGACTTTTCAGTGTTTGGAACTTCATTTGACTCATGTTTAGAACATTTATCTAAAGTTCTTAAGCGATGTAAGGAAAAAAATTTAGTCCCTAACTGGGAAAAATGTCAATTTATGGTAGCAGGAGGAATTGTATTAGGTCATCAAATATCAGAATATAATTCTGCTAAAATTCAAGTGATCATTAATTTACCTTATCCAACAAATGTAAGAAAAATTAGGACTTTTTTAGGACATGCTAGATTCTACAGCCGATATATTAAGGACTTTTCTAAGATTGCTAAGCCGCTAAGCCTTTTAATTGTTAAGCCTTTATGTCATTTACTAGAGAAAGATGCAATTTTCAATTTTGATGAGAAATGACTAAAAGCTTTTAAGTTTTTAAAAGAAAAATTAATTACTGCACCAATTATAGTTTCACCAAATTAGGAAAAACATTTTGAACTTAAGTGTGACGCAAGTGATTATGTTATTAGAGTTGTTTTAGGACAAAGATATGATAAAATTTTTAAAATTATATTCATTGTATAGTGCATGCAGATCATTCTGTTATTAAGTAATTAATGAAAAGAAGGATACTAAACCGAGACTTATAAGATAGATTCTTCTTTTACAAGAATTTGATATTGAAATAGTAGATTGTAAGGGAACTAAAAATCAAATTGCTTATCATTTGCCTAAGTCTGAATTAGAAAAACCACTTTGTTTTGAAAAAGAAATTAATGAACATTTTTCAGATGAAAAATTATTCACTGTAAATGAGTGGCGTGTTCCGTGGTATGTCGACATTGTGAACTATATTTTTAGTGATCTTAAACCCTATAGAATGACATACCAACAAATGAGGAAATTTATTTCTGAAGCTAAGACTTATTTTTGGGATGACCCATATTTATCTAAACAAGGAAAAGGATATGACCATTTGAAGATGTGTACCACTAGAAGAACTTATGAAATTATCTGAAAATGTCATAATTTTGATTTTAGGAGACATTGTGGTGTTGATAAAATGAATTATATCCTAGAATTTAAAATATTTGATGTTTGGGGATTTGATTTCATTGGTCCATTTATACCATATTTCAGAAATTTATATATTTTGTTAGCAGTGGACTATGTATACAAATGGATAGAAGCTGTTGCTTTACCTCAATGTCATGCTCAAAGTGTTGCAAAATTTTTGGAAACAAACATATTTTATAGATTTGGGATGCCGAGAGTTATCATTACTGATGGGGGAAGTCATTTTACAAATGCCATTATGGAGAAGTTATTAAAGAAATATCATATAAATCAAAGAATTGATACTGCTTATCATCCTCAAACAAGTGGTTTGGCTGAATTATCCAATAGATAAATTAAAAAAATTATGGAAAAATCTATGAATCCAACAAAAATGGATTGGTCAGTCAAACTTGACTATGCTTTGTGGGCTTATAGGACTGCATATAGAACTCCTATAAGAATATCCCCATATAGGCTAATATTTGGGAAAGCTTGTCACTTAACAGTTGAACTTGAGCATAAAGCATATTGGTTATTAAAGAGTTCAATTATAATTTAAAAGATGTTGGTGAGAAAAGATTGTTACAGTTAAATGAGCTTAAAGAGATAAGGAATGAATCTTATGAGAGTGCTAAGATTTATAAAGAAAACATGAAAATGTGGCATGATCGAAAGATTCTTACTAAAAATTCTTAGCCAGGGCAACAAGTTTTGCTATATAAGGCAAGGTTATTTCCAGGCAAACTTAAGTCCAGGTGGATGGGCCCATTTGTTGGGATAAAAGTTTATCCTTATGAAACTGTGGATATTAGAGATCCTAATTCTGAGAAAATTTATAAGGTGAATGGGCATACACTGAAACCTTATTATATAAAGGATCAACATAAATATAATGATGGAATGAAGTTGGGTCAGCCAAAATGAGCACTGGTTACATCAGGCTGACGACGTAAAACCAAACGCTTTGTGGGAGGCAACCCATAGTCATCAGTGTGTTTTTATTTTAATTGTTGTTTTGAGTCTAATTAAGAAATTATGATGATTCAACATTGGGCTTGCCAACATCAAGACTTATGAGTCCCATGTTGATTGGATATCTGGAAGACAGGCCAGAGATACTCCTTCTACTTCTATAACCCCTTAGTGAGACTACTTCAAGGGACCCCAACAATAGGGAGTTGTTGGACCAGATGATGATTCAACAGGGAGATATTTTGAGGATGGATCGTAGGATGCAGAATATGGAGCCCAGAAATGCTCACACTGATGATCTGATTCGCCAGAAATTTGAATATGATGCTGCTTATGATGATGCTTTAGTGAGATATCTCAGGGGTGACCATACAGTTCAGTTCCCTATTCACCCTACTTATACTCATATCAGCAGTAGAAGTTAGATGTCGATGATGAGGAAGATAATGACTGGTGATCTATTTTGTTTATTTGTTTGTGTTTGTACCGTGTGATTGTATTATTTGTGTTGTGATGTTGTTGAGACTTTGTTTGTTATGTTATGTTAAACTGTAATGTGGAAAACTATTTTCATTTTTAGAATTTAATTTAGTTATGTTGTTATTTTCAGTTCTTTGTTATGTATTGTGATTAGCTCTTTCTCAGCAAATTTTATATGTATTGTGTGCAATTTAATGTTTTTAGCCTTGTAGTTTTCATATTAGCACCTGCAATATTTCAAAATTTATGTTCAAAAGTCAGAATCTCCAACAGGTATGAATTTTTTTTATATATTCTTTTACCCTTCATTTTTAAAGTACTTCATCTAAAAATCTTTTAAAAATTTAAGTTTGGGGGGGAGAAGAAATATCATTGTTAGAAAAGAACTTAATTTTATTTGTCCTCACTTAACTATATCTTCAAAATTTTAAATTTAACATGACCTTTGGTATTAGAGGTTAACTTTGGATAACTATATTTATGTTTCTAAATATATAGTAAGTTAAGTAAAAAATTTTAATAATAAAGGTTAATTCTAGGGGCTAAGATATTTGGTAAAAGAGAATAAGACTATGTTTTCCTATTTTTAGTAAAGGAAATTTATATTTTTGAAGTATTAAAAATCTTAAATAAATTCATGTAAAAAGAAAAGAATTAAACTTTATGAAATCTTTAAGTTGATATAAATTTGTTAAGTGAAAAAATTGTAAAATGTTTTAACTTTAAGAAGAAGATAGTGAAATTCTAAAAAGAAAAAGAAAAGAAAAAGAAAAGAAAGGAAAAAAGAAAAGAAAAAGAAAATATATGGGGAGAAGCTTGAGGAGATGTCTAATTAAAAATTGGTTTCACTTGCATCAACTTAAGGAAAAAAACTTGGACACATTTTTTAAACTTTTTATTTGAATGTTAGCTTAATTATTAATAAAGTTTTATGAAGTTCTTTTTCATATGAATTTTCTAAGTGACTTTACTATGACAAATTGCAATTTTTTTTGAAAGAAATAGAGGATCAGAAACCTTAGACTTAATTACTGAGAATCCTTACACCTTTAGTATTAACTGGAATTGTTTTGAATTTTTTTTAAGTGAAACTATGATATTTAGAGAACTAAAATATGGAAATCTAAAAGTTAAATACTTTACTATAAGTCATATTTTTTATATAGTAGAGAAGTAACTTGAGAACAAGTATCATGTAAGTTTGGGGGAGTTTGATACACCGAAAATATATGCATTTTTAGGCCCATATTTTAAACTCATTTTTGGTGATGTTGAACTTTAATGGAAGGTATTTTAATGTTTTCTTGCAGGTTGTTGATTTTTAGGGCTTAAAGAAAAAAAATAGCAAAAAAGGAAAAAATTTGGGGTCAAAATTACGGGTTTTAAGAAATGCT
Organism: Phalaenopsis equestris; assembly: GCF_001263595.1. Taxonomy (NCBI): domain Eukaryota; kingdom Viridiplantae; phylum Streptophyta; class Magnoliopsida; order Asparagales; family Orchidaceae; genus Phalaenopsis; species Phalaenopsis equestris. Next base: position 46,966 of record NW_018219706.1, on the reverse strand, counting down.
CAGCACCAGCAGCGCCGACGGCGCAGAATATTTTAAGGCTGAAAATTTTTACTCAGTGCCGACGACGCCAAAGGTCGTACAGACCCCATTTCTAGAAGGTTTGATGTATTTGGACGATTTTTGAAGAGTTTTTGGAGGCACCTTCCGGAGAACCAACCTTGGGCTCTATTTGGACATGAATTTCATTAGAAAAAGTGCTCCTCTACGTTTTTCACTCCTCTCCATTCATTTTTTGCACCACATCATTCCATTCCACTACTACATTGGAGTCAATTTTTTATTTTACTCTCATAGTTTAGAGTTTTTGTGGTGAGATTTAGTGTGAAACTTTTTGTAAGAGTGTTGGAGAAGGAGAAAAGTGAGAGACATCTTCTTGCTGCATTTCTAAGGAAAGGCTACAAAGGATTTGCTTTAAGAAAGAGTTTTCAAATAAGTATTGTTTGTTTATCTGTGTTGTATGAATTTTCTTTTAAATATGATATTTGTGTTTTGTTGTTTCTCATGAAGTCTGAGTAGTTCCTTCTATGTTTCTCCCTACTCTGAGATATGGTGAAAAGAAGAGATAATATGGATGTGACAATATTAAAATGTAAAATAAATTGTGATGATTTTTCAACTCCTAACTTAAATTACTTTTTGATCTGGCTAATTGAATTGTTAAAATGTGTTGTGAAACATATTATCCGGGAAATGAAGTATAAGTTCTACAACAGAGTGAGGATCACATTTGATTCCATGGAGGATAACATTGTTCATGGAATTAAGTGCAAATAAATATAGAAATATTCTTTGTTGGGTGTAGAATTGGAGAACCTTTAGGGTGACAGACTAAAAGCTTCAATTTGGTCTTATTATTTAAAAAATGAAGTGAGGGCTAGCCTTCAGGTAAAGGGAAGTGGGAGCTCTGGAGTGGGAGCTGATATCCTCCTAGCTTAGCCACGGATTTAGGGACTAAACGCTGAGATTAGCCAATGATTTTCTATGCACTGTATCAGGGTAGAGAATTAAAATTGCTTCTATTTAGCACAATACATATTATGAACATTTCTCTCATCTCATTGTACCATAGCTTCATTGTAGTGGTAAGGATGTTTTTTCACATAGAAATTTTCGTTAAATAAACATAGTTAATAGATTAGTATTTATCGTTTTAAACTTTGCATTTTTATGAACCCAGCTTAATATAAATCCTATTTAATCTTTTGTATTAAACAGGGTAACTTGTCGGCAAATAAAATAGTTTTACAGACCAAACGGATTTCATATATTTCTTAGTTTATTTCACCGAGTCTCATCCTAAAGTCTTGTGTATATCTTTTGGGGTGGATACAAGATTGTGTGTGTGTGTGTGTGTGTGTGCGTGTGTGCAAATTAAACGTCTTTCCAAAGCGGGCGACGGGATTTCGATTCCGGCGGCCGACAGCGTCCAACAGGCAACTAGACATCCAAAAATAGTGTCGATAGCTTCTAGCAACCCTACTAGGGATTAGCTTTTCTCTTCATTTAAATCAGGAAATATTACCCTCATAATATTGGTAATGTTTCCATGTCCCTTTTAGATCAAATTACCTTTCTTCTATTGGCATGCTTTACCCATTTCTTTCTTGGGTCAGTATGGTCAACGCTTTGGGACTTCAGGATCGTCTATTCGACCACATTTGAACTGAGAGGTTCAGGAGTTCATTAAGGACTTTTTAATCTTTGTGTGGGGTCGGACCCCCAATAAGTGTGTTGGTGGACTAGTTCCACCTGGGCATTGTGCGTTGTTAAGTTTGTCCTGTACTGGGTCCTGAACTTCACTTTTTCCTTTTCGAGTTTGATTTGCTATTTTATAAATTTAATCAGATTGTGTCATGATGCGCGTGCTCTTTATATTTCCTTATATTAATTAAACTAAATAAATCATACTACTTTCAAACTATTTTTACAAAATTTTAAAATCTCCACAAATTAAATAAAGACTTATCCACTCTACAGATCGACCTCTGTTAATTTTTAGTGCTTGCACTAAGATTACAAGGTATTTGCCAAATAGCTAACCCCAGAGCTTTCTTTTTTGAAGTTGTTGCAATGACATTACCAACACACACCTTTTCGTGCAACCTGCCGACGAGCAGCAGTGCCCGCAATGTCTCTCCCACCCTCAAGTTTGGAGCAGGATTTGAAGATATTGAGGTCATTTTCAGGAAAGCCCCGTTCATCATAATGAAGGTCACCACTCTAGAGGTTCAAGAACCATCTGGTGAGTTTAACTTGAGTTGCCCTCCAGATTTTCCTTCTTACAAGAAGGTCAAGACTACTGCCACCATGCACCTACCAAGCCAATTGTTCCCGTTTCTACTAAGGGAATCGAAGTTATAATCCTTGAAGACCCGAATGAAGGATTGGATGTCCCAACTTCAGTGTTTGAAATTGGGTCAAGTTCGAGGACCGCACCATTAACCCGAAACAAAATGAGAAACCACAACAGGAAGGTTTGGATGGCTACTAAAGCCCAGATTTCTAAGGAGGTACCTATTGATGAAGTTACTCACCAAAAGGAGTTAGGATTTTCAGAGACCTATCCACTTCTGCAAGGGAATGGGTTTCTTCCCTTAATAGATACTAATGGGTACAAAAGTATCCAGAAGATCACCGCTACTTTAGTGTCACTCCATGGACATGGTGGGGAGAGGACGATGCCCGCTCCTATCACCTGAGTCAGTTCAGTTTTCCAGAGACTAGCTGCCAATTAAGGTTGTTCAGTTGGCAAGTTACTCAAACGAGTGGGATGTACAGTATCCCCTCGCATGACGAAAGAAATTTTAAAGGACGTCAGATCTGTCAGACACTCTAAAAAATGAATTGAAGTCTTGCTTGCTCTCATTAATGTCTGGTTCTGCCTGGGGAACAAAGTTGATACCACTATTGTTACCGCCAATTCTACTACCATTAAACCCACAGAACGTCGACCAATTAAGTTGTGTCTGGGTCTGAGAATTCTGGCAATTACCATTCACAAGGATGTTCTTAAAATTTTAAAGGATAAGACGAAGAGGTTACCCAATAGCATATCTAGTCTGCACCATGGGTAGCATACTTCTCTTCGACATGCCGATGTTCATACCGAGACACTCCATCTCAAGACATCACCATAAAAGAAAAGGATATGGATACCCAATGTTGTCGTACCGATACGGTCGAGCAAGCCCGCATGGAAGGATAATGGAGTGAAGCCAGGGTCTGAAGTATCCAACATTATCGTAATAACTACTAGCGAGATGGAGAAACAAGTGGAGGATATCCAGCCAAGTACTCAAGATCTCAAGATGCTATAAGAATTGATAATTAAAGAAAAGGTAAAAAAGCTCAGGGTTGAGATTTTTGAGTTAGCCCTAGAACACAGATTTTGCATTAGTGATGATGAAGATTTTGACTTTAATGATTTTCTTGAGAAAGATTTCATGGATATCCATGTCATTGAGACCAGAGCTGCTGCATTGTGAGCGACACTCAACCTTTTATCGAATAGAACAATGTAGATGAGTTGTGTAGTGTTTTTTTCTTAAGGGATGAACAAATCATCCAAATGGAGAAAAGAATGTAAGAGATGGTGGCTGCCATGACCACCATGGTCATAGTTCAGGGACAATCTCAACCACCACAATTAGCCTCTCCAGAAGTCAATCAACTGGAGATTATACACATCACAAATGAAAGGAGGGATGTTTCCTCAGCAAATAGAGACGTTCAACCAAAGAATGATTCTCCATCAAGTTCCATACTGGAAAAGGAATTTAAGAAAATGGTCGAGCAAGTTTAGGAGGCCTTAGCCCAATCTAAGGGCGGTGCATTGATTTTAAAGGATAGACCTTACCCAGAGGAGTTCGATGTCATAGCCTACCCTAAGGGTTTTGTGTCATAAAACTTTAAGATATTTGATGGGACTGGAAATCTCAGGCAACATATATCACATTTTTGAGCAAGTTATGGTAATACTAGAGGTAATGAAGCTTTGCTCTTGTGACAGTTTGTCAGCAGCATGTCAGGAATTGCTTTTGACTGCTACATCAAATTATTCAATGGATCAGTCAAGACATTCACCAAATTAGAAAAATTGTTTGTGAAGATATTTGCCAGAGCGCAACATCATGTGTCTATTGGAGATCTCATAGTAGAGAAGCAAAAGCCCAATGAGACTTTAGTGGACTACATGAGAAACCTTAGCATGAAACTTAGCATGAAACGTGAACCTCAGCTACTGGAACATCATGCGATTAAGATTTTACTCAAGAGCATCCATGGGACAGTAGCTTTCATGATCAATGGACTCACTATTAAATCCTTGAAGAAGCTACTCCGCAAAGCCAGCAATCTTTAAGAAGAAGTCAAACATATGGATTCTCATGAGAAGTTCAAGAAGTCCAACAAGACCACAATATTTGAAAAAAGGTCTGGAATGGTGGCAACAGTCAATAAAAGAAAGCAACCAATGAAGATACATGGAGACATTTCTTCTCAGTCGTCATCGCAGCATGCTTAACAATAGAACAACTGTATGGCCAATCTAGACAGCAACCGCTTCATGGAGGATCATACCAAATAGAAAATAAGAAAATGTCAACTACGGAACACTGGAATTGGAGTATTCCTTCAAAGAAGAAGCAGTACCCAAAATTTTCAGAAGTCTAATGAAAAAGTCTGAATTCAGATTACCAAATCCAAAAGAAACCCGAAGATGCTGACAAGAAAGATCAATCAAATTATTGCTCGTATCACAAATTAATTGGAAACACTGTGGAGGAATGTTTCATCTTTAAAGATTGGCTCGAGAAGAATCTTATTGAATGGAATATAACGATCCCAAAAGAATACTTAAAAGAACCTGAAAAAGGTTCCATAAATGTGATTTCAGCTGAGCCAATCTCTCTGATTGATCCGTATACTAGAAAAAATGGATGGAGTACAGTCTGGAGCAAATCTTCCAAGAAGATATTGAATCAAATTTAAAATGCTTCAAGACAAGCCTCCGATCAGAGTCTTCATCCTGCCAAGCCTGAGATGAAGATTTCACCAAAACATCCGTAACCTTCAAAGAAGAAAAAGAAGAATACCACCATGAGGGTGGATAGCACTGGGGGTAAGGTAGAGGCTGCCTCTGTTAGATTAGTTGTCTCGGATTCAGGAAAGAAAATCCTCGAACCCCTAACCTTGTATAATTATCTTTTTGTTCTCCGGGGTCTTATGAATATAATGATTATGATTTCAGCTACATTTTAACTATTTCTGGTGATAACGTAATCAATTATGACCAATCTAACTTTAAAATTGACTCCCAAAATGATCATCAAATCATACTTGAGTCCAATGAACTTGCTAACAAGCCCAAAGGAGACGTCGACAATACCGCTTACGACAGCGCCGAGAGTGAGGAACAAATTACTCGAGTGCCATGATGAACCTCTTACCATCAACTTAGATCATTCTGACAAAGAAGAAACACCGAAAGATTGAACATGAATATCTCAAGAAGATAAATATACATAAGCGAACTTAAGGAGCGGGAGAGTATTGCCCCCGAGAACAGCTCCGACAGATAAAGGAAAGAAAATAATAATGCGATAAGAGCTACCTCCACCACCGCCAGTGGAAGAGCAACATAATCAAGAAAAAATTAGAGGATCATACAAAGTGGACGTGCTAGCTCATATTAGGAAGTTGTCGGCCAAACTAAGCATCTACGACACTCTAATCCTGTCAAAGGAGATGGGAGAGTCTCTGGTTACAGCTTTGCTTGACTTAAAAATTTGTTTAGCCCAGTTGGCTGCACATCCTCAGATGAAGTTTTCTGATTGAAAGAACAGTCTGGGGTAACCTTTAAAGATGAAGACCCACTGCTCGGTATCGTTGACCATAATTGTCTACTCTATATCTCTGTTAACATTGATAGATTCATGTTGTCCAAAGTTTTGGTAGATCCTAGAGCATCCCTCAACTTAATGAGTCTACGAACATTGGCCTATTTGGACATTGAAGCTCAGGAGATTACAACTAATACAATGATGCTAAGAGGATTCAACCAAAAGGGAGAGAGAGCCCTTGGACCCATTAAATTACTTATGAAAGTTGCAGAACTAGTAACAACCGCTAAGTTTCGTATCATCGATGTCGAGACCTCTTTCAATGCTTTATTGGGTTGACCATGGATTCACGAACAAAACATGGTTCCGTCATCTCTACACCAATGCATTAAGTACTACAGGGAAGGACAAAAACATCACATCAATGGATATTTATAGTCGTTTTTCGTCTATGAAGTTGGCATTCATGAAGATGTCATCTACTACGCACCTCTGAAAAAAACTGTTTTCTCTCATGAAATTGTGAAAAATAAAAGTGAAGATTCCGAAGAATCACAAAGGGAAGCCATTCCACTCCAGTTCAGTGATCTTCCACCATTCTTTTGCAACGAGTGGGTGGGGTTTCTTTTAGTTTGCGCACCTGAAGTTGAGGCCGATGACTTGGACGAGGAAGAACAAATTTAATTGTTGAACGGACTACGCCGACCATCAACATTGATGATGAAGAAAATTTTGAAGATTAAATAATGATGACAAAATAGCAAAAACCTCAGTACAAGATATCCTTAAAATATATGAAGAAAAGCAAATATGAGACCATGTATGATCGAATAAACTACTACGTGAACGCCATTACCCTTACTCCGATTCTTCCTAAAAAAGTCAATAGTTTAGAGGTCAAAAAAGTTTGTAGCATTGGTTCGAAGCCGATCAAGTTTTATCGTGCTTCTACTTCTACTAATCTTGAAAGTCATGTAAATATGGATGAGGACTCTAATGAGTTAATGGAATCGCCTTTTGGTTACTTTTTGCCTTGTGTACAAAAATAAATTCAAGAAGGACATTTGCCAAAACAAATGCCAAAAGATAAGTTAAAATGCCAAAAGATAAGATGGAATATTAAAAGTTGAACTCCTAAATCAAAAGAGGGTCTCGGATTTGGTATAGTAGGACCAGTCGATGATTCAAAATTTTGCATGGTTGTTACTAGAAGATC
>NW_018219706.1:18382-39892 GCF_001263595.1 Phalaenopsis equestris | reverse complement strand
CGGAAGAGGATTGCTTGGATGTAGAGGATGACTGCTGATCAGCTAATAGAAAATGCTCTGCCAGAATTTGAGGAAGAAATCAAATTAACTATTGATGAACTGAAGGAACTTAACCTCGAGATGGAGGAGCAACCATGACCTACATTTGTAAGTTCTCTTCTCAATGATAAACAATCTTTAGAATTGATTAAATTATTAATGGAATTCAAAGACTACTTTGCATGGAGTTACGATGAAATGCTAGGACTTTCAGCAGAAGTGGCAGTTCATAAGCTTGGCGTGGACAAAGATATGACCCCAGTAAAACAATCTCCAAGAAGAATGCGCCTCGAAATAGAGCAGCAAGTCATTACCGAGGTGAAGAAGTTAATAGTCGTTAAATTTTTAAGAGAAGAGCAATATCCGATGTGGCTAGCTAACATTGTACTTGTCAAGAAGAAAAATGGACAAATGTGTGTATGTGTCGACTTTAGGGATTTGAACAAAGTTTGTCCAAAGGATGAATTTTTGTTGCCAATACTAGAAATGATAGTGGATATCGCTTCGACACATGAAATTTTCTCCTTCATGTATGAATCATCGGGGTAGAACTAAATCAAGATGTCTCCTAAGGACACAACACTTACAACATTTGTAACATTGATTGGAATTTTCTGCTAGATAGTGATGTCGTTTAGGTTGAAGAATGCCGGAGCGACATACCAACAAGCTAGGATAAAGTTTTTTGATGATCTCATTCACAACAAAGTGGAATGCAACATGGATGATTTGGTCATCAAAAGTAAATGAAAAATAGATCATTTGTACGATTTGAGGATTGTGTTTGAACAATTACGATGATATGACCTTAAGATGAATCGCTTAAAGTGCACCATTGGCGTTACCTCTAGGAAATGTCTAGGATCTATTGTCCGTCATCGTGGGATCGAGATCAATTCGGATAAGATTAAAACTATCTTGGAAATTCCTCCTCCCAAAACCATGAAACAACTATGTTCCTTCCAAGGGAAGTTGGCATACTTGAGACACTTTATTTCTAATCTCTCAGGTAGGTGTAAGGCCTTCTCAACATTAATTAAAAAGGACGCTAATTTTGTTTGGGAAGATAAATGCCAGTGAGCTTTAGAGGATGTTAAGCTACATTTAATTGCACCTCCTATTTTGGCAGCCCGTATCCTGGGAAAACCGTTGATACTTTATACCGTGGCCTCAGACGACTCTCTTAGAGCCCTCTTAGCTCAAGTCAATGATGAGGGTAAGGAAAATGCAATATACTATTTGAGTCGCCGCCTAATACCGAAGGAGATAAGGTATCCACCTATTGAGAAGCATTGTCTAGCATTAATATTCGCTGCCCAAAAGCTTAGACATTACATGCTTTCTCATAAAATTACACTAATTTCAAAAGTTAATTCGTTGCAATATTTGATAACCAGACCAACGCTCTCTGGACGTCTAGTAAGATAGTCGATGATTTTGTTGCAATTTGGTATAACTTTTGTTCACCTCCGAGCTATCAAGGGAAAAATTTTAGCAGATTTACTCATTGCACACTCACTGCCAGCTGGGTCCCCTCTTAATGATGAATTACCAGATGAGCAAGTATTACAGATGGAATTCTCCAGTGTGCAACTTTGGTAGATGTACTTCGATGGAGTTTTGTCGGAAAGAAAAGACAAAGGAACATGCACAGTTATACCAGGCAAAGTAGGGATTAGTTTGATCTTTATTACACCAGATAAGGGTATGCTGAGGTTCTCATACCACCTGACTAAGCCATGCACAAACAACGAAGCAGACTATGAAGCCTTAATTACCGGATTGGAGTTGTCAATCTTGATGGATAAAATAGACATTACCATCCCTGACGACTCACAACTCGTCATTCCACAAGTCAATAGATGATAAAAGATTTTGAAACCAAGGTTAGCAGAATACCACTAGTACACAATGAAGCTGCTCGAGCAGATTCCTAATGTAACTTTCTACTGGATTCTTCAGGGAGATAATGCCCATGCCCATGCTTTAGAAAAACTTGCAAAAGAATTATCATGTCCTTTGGAGGATTCCATTGAAATTACAGTAAAAAAAAGATAGGTTTTTTCTCGAATTGACTTCAAAAATCTACACAAGCTCGAAAAAGAAGAAGATACAATGATTGCGGTTGTTGATATCAACAAAGATTGGTGTAAGCCATTTATTAAATATTTGCAGACTGGAAAGTTGCCAGAAGACAAGTCAGTAGCATATCACATCACAAAAAGAGCTTTGTCATATGCTCTAATTGGTGATTTCCTCTACAGAAGATTGTTCAATCAGATGTGGCTATGATGTTTGAGCAGAGCTGAAGCCGAAAATATTGTCAAAGAGGTACATGTTGGATTGTGTGACGCTCACTGTCAGGACCAAATATGAAAATGAAGATCAAACGACTCAGATATTATTGACCGGCAATGATGTCCAATGGTATGGATACAACCAGAAGATGTCACCACTGCCATGTGCATGGGGTGTTCTTGCACCAACCTCCAAATGTGCTACACCCAATAGTTGCCTCGTGACCATTCGAGTTTTGGGGCATGGACATAATAGGTCTGATAGACCCTCCATCTTCCGTAGGACATAGATTTATACTTGCTGCTACAGATTAATTTTCCAAACGGGCAGAGGCAGTGTCATTATGAGAGGTTACCGGACAGTACGTCCTTCAATTTTTCTAAAGCCAAGTCATCTACCATTTTGGAGTTCCGCGCAAAATAATCTCTAACAATGGGACAGCCTTTAAAAGCACAAAAATCAACAATTTCATCAAACGACGCAGATAGACTGGAGGTACTCTATAATTTACTATTGTCATTTACTATCCCAGGGCAAATGGCTTAGCCAAAGCCTTCAACAAGACACCGGTACAAATTTTGAAGAAGACATTGGATGAAAACAAAAGTGATTGGCATAAAAAATTGTTAGAGGCTTTTTGGGCCTACCGTAAAATGTTTAGGACTCCCACTCAGTGTACACCCTACATGCTCGTGTACAGGTTCGAGGGCGTACTACCACTAGAAGTTCAGACACCCTCTCTCAGAGTCGATGTCACCAATCAACTTACAACAGACGAAAGTGCAAAACTCAGAATTGAAGAATTGGAAAGTCCTGAAGGCAAACAACTAGAAGTGCAACAGCATCTGGAACTTTACCAGGCAAAAATGATACAAGCCCATGACAAATTGGTCCGCCCAAAGACATTCAAAATTGGTGATCTCGTACTTGTGCTCAAAAAGCCTATTCTTGCATGTCGCAAGATATGTGGAAAATTTGAGCCAACTTGGGTGGGACCATTTGTCGTAGAAAAGCTCTATGCATGAAAGGACTACCAACTGGTGGATTTTTGAGGTGAAAGACCCATGTTGTCAATCAACAGACGATACGTGAAGACATACTAGGCAAATTGACATTACTTAAATTGAAATTTTAAAATTTTAATTATTTTGGGGTTATTTATTTGGCCAAACATCTGTGACCGGGTCCAAAAAAAAAGTTTGTAATAAGATTAACCTCAATAAGGAGAAAACTTTTGAAGTTACATACTTTGATTTTCTTCTTTATACTTTTATGTTCAATATTTTACTAGATTAATCAAAATATAAATAAATGATTTTCTCACCATTATAACATAAAATTTTGTTTAATAAACACTTTATTTTATTCTTGTTCCTACTAAATTTCAACGTGCTAATGTTTTTTCTGTCGTCTGCAGAGAGAATGTTAGGACAAAGGCTGATTTTTGCTTTAAAGATGGTTGGAACCTTGCACTTAACGAAGAAAGGGCACCACAAGGTGGCACCATAGACTTTGACATGGACTTCAGTCAAGGTCAAGTCGTCAACATGGACTATGAGGGTCCCCTAATGGATGTGGTTAGCCATCGGATAAAACAAGGACTACCGTCACTGATAAAGATCAACACCAGGAAGAACTCCTCGCTAAAGGAAAAGACAGTGATAGTACAACAAGACCCGATGGAGAGTACTAGTAGCCTACCGTCTATGATAACTGCACCAACCGGGGGAATAGTCACTGCTAGTGATGAAAGCCTGCTAGATGCAGCACTACAAAGAACTCAACGCAGAAATGCCAATCGCAGAAAGCATAGGGCTTTCCTGCATGAAGAGAGAAGACGTCAGAAGGAGGCAAAAAACTTGCTTACACCTATTTCTGAGGGGAAAATCTACGATCCAGGTATGAGAGAGACCTCTTCGAGCTTGCCTACCATAGAGGATGAGTCTGAGTCTGCTACAAAGCCGGAGATACCAGGAGTTTTAGATGATCTTTATACGGGTTGCCCGACATGCAATGCCAAGATTCCTACACAGACACCAGCTACAAGGGCATTTGTGGAATGCCTGAACTACAACATCCTCCACCTAGAGCATTACAGTACTTTATAGGAGTATGCATCCACCAATGATGGATTTTAAAGCACTGATCACCCGATGGTGGAGTCATATATTCCGCTGGAGACAGAGATAGCACCAGCTTGAATTCCTGCTAATATTGAAATGAGGGAGTGCCCTTGACAGTCGTCGTTAATCACCATGGAAGAATTTTATAAATTGATTAAAGTAAAGAAAAGGGAGTTTGAATTCTGTGAAGAAGTTCAGGGAAGATTCATTAAAATACTAGAAGGCTTGGAGCTGTACAGTAGAGTTTTCTCCGAAAGCGACAAAAGAAGTATTCTCAACTGCATCTTTGATCTAAAAGATATGGGTCAAGCTGGCCTTCTGATCGAAAGAACATATTCTGAGCCATAGAAATGGATGTGTGGAAAGGGCAGGATCACCATACAATGTGGCTATTGTTACAACTTTACTAAGGACAGACAAGGAAATCCCCCGAGGATTTTGAGACACGAAGAGGTGGACCCTCTACCTCCCATGATAAAATGGATGATCAAGAGAATGGTCCGATGGAGCATACTTTGAGCCGATTGTATTCCCAACAGTTGTATTATCAATATATAAGATGAAGGTAACTGCATTCCCCCAGATATAGACAAACATGATTTTGTTTAACCTTTTTGCATGGTCTCTTTCTTGAGTAGAAGCAACATTTTATTTTGGAAAGAAAAAGATGTCATTGGTCCCGGAGAGTGAGTTTAGAGGATCCGTGGAGATTCCGCTACCAGTGGGTTCAGTGATGGTTCTTAAAGGAAATGGAGCAGACATTGCCAAACACTGCCTTCCATGGGTAAGACACCACAGGGTGTCTATAAATTTCCAAAGAATGGATGACAGAAAAATGTCATATTCATATGGATTCCGGCCAAACCCGCCCGGAGTTGGAAGAGCTACTACCTTATGAGCTATGAGAGGGTTGCACCTCTAAGCACATGTAAAGGGAACTCTTGTCCTAGAGCGTGGCTTAGTTGGTCAGCTCGATTAGGTGCTCACTCCACCAGAGACGGACACTCATGAGACACCTTTTTACTGCATTTCAACATAACAAATAGGATGATATATGTATCAGATATGCTCAGTTTATGATATATACCTAGCATGATATATTATCAAATGTACACTGATGCGTTCAACATATTGTACCTTTTGAGGCTTTGGTATGTACACAATCTGTAACACTTTTTGAAGCAAATTAATGAAATCTCTTACAGGATTTTTGTCTATTTGTTCAATTGCCCTTTTGTGCGATGGATAAAATCCACGAAACCATACGTGATAATAAAAAAATTCAAACAAAATACTCTTTTGAAAAATCAACTAGCAAAAAATAAATTTAAAAAATAAATTTTGATAATCAAAACGTGATAAACACAACAAGAAAAGAAAATAAATTTGTTGACTTGTTTCTCTCAATTTCGAGGTCTCTTACTCTTTGCTCCTGCAGCACGACAATCGTTGTCCGCACTAATTCTCTTCACATCCTCATGAAATTTAACATTATACACAAAACCTAACAAAATTCCACATATCTTCCTCACCAATGTCAACCTTATCACATGACACACATTTAAGAGTTTGACACCACAAACTTTCGGTACTACATTCGAGTCGTTCTTGGAGCCAGTGTCGAAACGAGATTTTTCCTTTCCACTACCTCCTGGGTTGGATATGGGCCATGGAGCTTTCCTTCCCAATATAGTGACAACTCTCTGTCACCCTTTTGGTTGGATGTGAGGCATCAAGCTTTCCTTCCTAATGGAACACATACCTTTCGAGGTTGGTGTAAGACCCCCTTGAATGGGATACGACATCCAATTCTCTACACACATCTTTGAGATAGGTGTAAGACTCCCTTTAATGGAACACAACATCCTATCCTCAACCTTTCGAGATTGGTACAAGACCCCCTTGAATGGGACACGACATCCAATTCTCTACACACATCTTTGAGATAGGTGTAAGACTCCCTTTAATGGAACACATCATTTGATTCTCAACCTTCTGAGATTAGTATAAGACCCTTTTGAAAGGGACACGGCATCCAATTCTCTACACACATTTTCAAGGTAGGTGTAACACTCCCTTGAATGGAACACAACATCCTATTCTCAACCTTCCGACATTTGTGTAAGACTCACACTCTCTTGAATCGAACACAACATCCTATTCTAAACCTTCCAATATTGGTGTAAGAATCCCTTGAATGGAACACAACATCCTATCCTCAACCTTTCGAGATTAGTATAAGACCCCCTTGAATGGGACACGGCATCCAATTCTCTACACACATCTTCGAGATAGGTGTAAGACTCCCTTGATTAGAACATATCATCTTATTCTCAACCTTCTAAGATTAGGCATCCAATTCTCTACACATACCTTTCAAGACACGACATCCAATTCTCTACACACATCTTCAAGATAGGTGTAAGACTCCCTTGAATAGGACCCAACATCCTATTCTCAAACTTCCAAGATTGGTATAAGACTCCCTTAAATGGGACACGGCATCCAATTCTCTACACTTACCTTTTGAGATTGGTATAAGACCCCCTTGAATGGAACACGGTATCCTACTCTCAATCTTCGAGGTCAGTATCGAAATTTTGACTCTCTTTTTGGAATTGACACCTAAATTTTAATTATCATTTTGGGGTCAGTACCTAAATTCTTATTCCTTTCTTTTGAGGTCAGTACCTAAATTCTGACTCTCTTTTTGGAATTGATACCTAAACTGCAATTCCCATCTCAAAGTTAGCTCCTAAATACTGATTCCCATACTCTACAAATATCTAAAACTTGATAATTTCAAACCCACTCTCCAATCCCCAGTGAGAGTTCCTACTCCTCGATTTCAATCAGAAATGCACTTGCTAATTCCCCAGTGGGAACAACTAGCATTCAAATTCTACACTCCTTATATGGCTGTTGACTTAGAAGTCTGTATTAGTTTTGTTGATCTCGTCGGTCAACACCAATACGTGCGGTGTTCTTGCCCAGCACACCACACTTATTGAGGGTCCATTTGTTGCCCTCGCTTTTGGTTTAGGTTTATTTTTCCCTCTTTAGTAGCCTAGGGTCTAGCCATAAGACTTTCTTAATGACTATTCCTATAAAACTAGACTAGAAATTCTAAACTCTTCCTTGCTCAACTTGAAGTTCCACATATTGGTCCTAACCTCTAGCACTTAGTAGGTGAGGTTAGCACTTAAACCTCTAGCACTTAGTAGGTGAGGTCAGTATGGGGGATCTCAAGGAGAGTCCCTATAGGACTGTTTGACCTTAAGGTTGACTCGGGGCATTGATCTGGAGCTAGTTCACTCACTTATACTCACTATCACCCACAATCACTCACAATCCCTTGATTTTTTGGGAGACTCATGTAGATGGTCCCCTAGACCCACTAGCCCTAGGCTAGGGTTTAGCTAAAACCAGTACATACATGACCCAAATGAGGCTTTCATTGGTCCATAACTCATACATGGTGGTTGGCACCCCAATTCTACATTAAATGTCCAACTTGGCTTTTTACCCCTAAATCCACCCAAATTACCTAATTGCACTTGAAACCCTAAATTTGGTCAAAATCCTCAAATTCACCCAAAATATCCAAACTTATTCAAAAATCATTTCAAACCATTTGAAATTACCCAAATTGCTAAAATCCACTAAAAATTTCCAAAATTACCAAAATATCCCAAAATTTGCCAAAATTACAAAAATACCCTTAGCACCCCAAACTTTCCCAAAACCTCCAAAATCACTTCAAATGTTTCCAAAACCAATTTGTATCCTTCAATTGAACCCAATGTGGGTAATTTGACCATTTTGACCAAAAACCCCCAAAATCACTTTAAATGTCTCCAAAACCAATTTGGACCCTTCAATTGAACCCAATTTGGCTAATTTGATAATTTTGACCACATTTAGGGTTTCAAAGTCAACAATTTTGGATTTAGGGGACCATCTACATGAGTCTCCCAAATGATCAAGGAATCAAAGTCAACAGTTTTGAGTTTTAGGATCATGAGTGATTCTAAGTGATAGTGAGTGCAACTGAGTGAACTAGCTCCAGGCCAACACCGAGAGTCAACCCTAAGGTCAAGTAGTCCTATAGGGACTCTCCTTGAGATCCCCCATACTGACCGCACCTACTAAGTGCTAGAGGTTAGGACCAATATGTGGAACTTCAAGTTGAGCAAGGAAGAGTTTAGAATTTCTAATGGTGAGGGTTCCTTTCTTGTTTTCTGTGAATAGTTAACAGAAAAGTCCTATGGCTAGACCCTAGGCTACTAAAGAGGAAAAACTAAATCTTAACCAAAAGTGAGGTCAACAAGAAGCTTTAGGAACAAAAAAAAAGTCAAATTTAGTGCAAGTTCTGCGGAGATCTTATGACCTAAATATAAAGGGTTCACAGATTAAAATTCATTGAGAACAATGGCTAGATGTTGTCTGTTTCTATGTATTGGAAACGAAGGACTCAGATTTGGTTAAATCATATAACTGTTAATACCAAACAAATGAAACCACGGGCTACACAAGCTGCCCCATGTAAACTCCCACCAATCAGATAGGGCCGTGTGGAGATTTGACATCGCTGGCGCCTAGTCAGAGAAGTAAGAACTTAAAAATTTAATAAATTTAAAAAAATTTTAAAATCATAAGAAATCATAACTTTGCATGTAACAACCACAAAAATAAAATAAAAATACCCCTGGATTTAGAAAAATGAGAAAAATATTATGAGAAAAAAATCTAAAATTAATTATTTATATTTAATTTTTAAATAACTAATTAAACTCTTAAGTAATTTAATTATTAAAATTTTTTTAAAACCCCTAAAATAATGAAATTTTCAGAGGATGATCTTTTTATTCTTTGGGATGTACAGAGATTTTTCCAAGGCTAAAAAAGTTCTCAGAAACCAAATTCATTAATTTTCATTAAACTTTGTCAATATTTTAAAAATATAATATTAAAAATTAAAGAAATTGAAAATTAAAAATGGAAAAGTTTAGAAAAATTGGGTGACAATTTTAAACCTGCAAATGATAATTTTTAGCCTTGAAAAATTTAAAATGACATTTTTCCACTTAGGGTTAACATTTAAAGACCCTAAAATCCCTTAAGTTTGAACATTTACATTAGAAGACCTATATGATTGATCCAATCCCCTAGGTCTGATTTCCACGTTGAGCCTAAAGTGAAACTAAACCCTAACCAACATTGGGTTTAGTCACCCTTCTAAGACTATTGGGTCTAACCCATACAGGCCCAAATCGAAAACCCAACTTTTGGGTTCAAATTAAATGATTCCACATAACACTTAGGTCTAATCTACATAGACTTAAGTCAAAACCAGAAATCTTTAGATCCAACCCCAAATGGGTTCAGATTAAACTTAGATATCTAGGTTCAGCCAGATGAACCTAAAACAAATTAAACCCTAATTAGGTCTAATCCCCTATTATATCTAATTAACTTTCTTAAACCTTAATTACTTTAAGTTTAAGACATATTTGACCCTAATTAGGTATAAGCCCCTATTAAACCTAACTAAACTTCTTAAACCTTAATTACAATAGGTTTAAGACAAATCAAACCCTAATTAGGCCTAATCCGCTATTAGACCTAATTAACCTTCTTAAAACTTAATCACATTAGGTTTAAGACAAATGAACCCTAATTAGGTCTAATTCCCTATTAGACCTAATTAACCTTCTTAAATCTTAATTACATTAAGTTGAAGAAAAATAAAACCCTAATTAGGTCTAATCCTCTATTAGACCTAATTAACCTTCCTAAACCTTAATTACATTATGTTTAAGTAAAATCAAATCATAAATATGTTTAACCCCTACTAAACGTAATTAACTTTCTTAAACCTTAATTACATTAGGTTTGAGTAAAATCAAATTATAATTAGGTTTAATCTTTATTAGACATAATTAATCTCTTTAATCCTTAATTGCAGTAGGTTTAAGCTAAATTAAACCCTAATTAGTTCTAATCCTTATTAGACCTAATTAACCTTAATAAAGCTTAATTACCTTAGTTTTATGTCAAATCAAGTCGTAATTATATTTAATCCCTATTTGACCTAATTAATCTCCTTAAACCCTTTTTATATTAGTTTTAAGTTAAATTAAACCTTGATTATGTCTAATCCCTAATAGACCTAATTAACCTTCTTAAGCCTTAATTACATTAGGTTTAAGTCAAATTAAATCATAATTATGTTTAATCCCTATTAAACTTAATTAATCTCCTTAAACCTTAATTACATTTGGTTAAAGTTAAATTAAACCCTAATTAGAACTAATCCTTTTTAAACCTAATTAACCTTCGTAAAGCTTAATTACATTAGGTTTAAGTCAAAAAAATTATAATTAGGTTTAATTCCTAACAAACCTAATTAACCTCCTTAAACCTTCAATACATTAAGTTTATGTTAAATCAAACCCTAATTAGGTTTAATCTCTATTAGTCATAATTAACCTTTTTAAACCTTAATTAATTAGGTTTAAGTTAAATCAAATTATAATTAGGTTTAATCCCTATTAAACCTAGTTAACCTTCTGAAACCTTACTGACATTAGGTTTATGTTAAATTAAACCTTAATTAGGTCTAATCCTAATTAGACCTAATTAACTTTCTTAAACTTTAGTTACATTAGGTTTAAGTTAAATTAAATCATAATTAGGTTTAATCTCAATTAGACCTAATTAGTCTCCTTAAACCTTAATTACATTAGGTTTAAGTTAAACCAAACCTCCATTAGGTCTAACTCCAATTATACCCTATTAATCTCCCTAAATGCTAACTAAATTAGGTTTAAGTTAAATAAAATTCTAATTAGGCCTAAACCAAAATTAATCTAATTAAGTCTTACTTATATTAGGCTTAATTAACCCTAAACCTAGTTAGTTCTTACCTAAATTTGATCCAATTAAACTCAATTAAACTTTACTTACATTAGACTTAATTAACCTAGAAACCCTATATAGACCTAACCTAAATTAAACATATTTAATCTAATTAAACCTTACCTACATTAGGTTTAATTAATCCTTAAACCATAATTAAGTATAACTTAAGTTAAACTTAAAACATCAATTAAACCATTTCAAACCTTAGGTCCTACCTAAATTTGATAAGTCCTACCTACATTGGAATTAAATCATCAAACTTTAGGTTCTACCTACATTGAACGTAAACGATTTCATACCTTAGGTCTTACCTACATTGGACCTAAACCATCTCAAACTTTAAGTCCAACCTACATTGGACATAAAACATCTTAAACTTTAGGTTCCACCTGCATTGAACCTAAACCACTTCATACCTTGGGTCCTACCAAAATTGAACCTAAAACTATCTTTAATCCTTAGGTTCTACCCAAATTGAACCTAAGTAATATTAAATCTTAAGTCTTACCTACATTGGATATAAATATCTTAAACTTTAAGATCTATCTACATTGAACCTAAACCATTTCATGCCCTTGGTTCTACCTAAATTGGATTTAAAACTATCTCTAACCTTAGGTTACACCTAAATTGAACCTAAACTACCCTTAAGTTCTAACAACATTAAACTTAAATTGTTAGGTCTCAATCAAACTTCTTTAGGCATAACTGACAATCAGATCTAAAATAAGTAACACGATGAATTAAAACTAACATCTAAATTCCAACCCACCGAAATAAATAAAAATGACCTAAAATTTACATTAAAAGTCATTAAAACTTAAATTTGAACCTAAAAATACAACTTGAACACCAACATTCAGATCTACAAAGTTCTCTTGAACGACGCAATATGTGGTTGCTGACAAGTTTAAATATCCTTCCACTCTTAGGATCTTCAATATTAACAGCTCCACAGAGATAGACTTGTACAACTTTGAATGGCCCTTTCCATCTAGTCTTCAGTATTTCAGAAAATAATTTCAATCTTGTATTGTATAATAAAACTTACTGTCCATGTTCAAATTTCTTTTTTATTATCTTACCATCATGACATTCTTTCATTCTTTTCTTATAAATCCTAGCATTATTGTAAGATTCATTTCTAATTTCTTCAAGCTCATTTAATTGCAATAACCTTTTTTCACCAGCTTCTTTCAAATTGAAATTGAATTCCTTTATAGCCCAATAAGCTTTATGCTTCAACCCTACTGGAAAATAACAAGTTTTCCCAAAAATTAATCTATATGGCGAGATACCTATAGGTGTCTTATAAGTTGTCATATATGCCCATATTGTCGCATCTAATCTAGCAAACTAATCCAATTTACTAGGATTCACACTTTTTTCCAAAATTCTATTAATTTCACGATTAGATACTTTTACTAAACCACTAATCTAGGGATGATAAGCAATTGCAATTTTATGCATTATATTATATTTTTTTACCAATCTTGCAATTGCTGCATTTCCAAAATTAGATCATCTATCGGTAATGATTACTTTAGGCATTATTTATCTTATAAATATATTTTTAATTAAAAATTTTGAAACACTCAGAGCATCACATCGAGGTAAAGTGATTACTTCAATCCATTTTGAAAACTAATCCACTAAAATCCAATTTTTTTTTTTTTGTAAAAAGAGCTACTTATGACTCACTACATGTTAATAAAAGCAAAAGGAATACAAAAGAGAAGAAGGGAAAAAAAGGATTCCCACTAAATGCAAAAAAAAAACCTAAGATCCAAGGGGTTCCTCATCTCACAGTATCACTACAATTAAGCTCATGAAGAAGTTACAATTCTAAGATGGGGGGCATTTAATTTGTCCCCCTGAAGCAAAAAGGAAAGGGATGTAGGAGTGTTGGTAGACACATAAACCATCTGAGATTCAGCTCCAACAATGGCTAAGAAGTTTGTAGGTCTATTGAATTCTCTGTAAATAAAAGAGAAACAAACCCTTTTCTCCTTGGTTAGTTGTTGAATCTGAGTTATCCACTACTATATGTTCTAAGGGGGGTTGATTTTCTTGTCACGTGATCCACTAGCTGAGAAGAATTCACCTCAGCTTATAAGAGAGTCAATATGTTCAGAACAACCAGCTTTAAAGCCCAATATAAAGTAGCAGTCTCAGCTTCCATGGCATCTTCAACCTTGATTGGGGATTTAAAGTAAAGCAGACATTTGCCTTCATGGTCTCTAAAGACCCCTCCATTCCCAGCTTTGTTTGGGGAAAAGCTGCCATCAGTGTTGACTTTAGTAAAAGGATACATGGGTTTTTCCCAAATAACCTTGATTATTTTATAACTTTTCCGTTTTGCTGTTCTGCAAATCTTCAAGTTATTAGGGAAGATTTTCCATTGGATCATTTTCCTGATGTAAGCCAGGCAACTGACCACCACCTTGCCTGTAGTAGCATCAATATCTTCATGTTTTTTCTAGTTCCTAGCAGCCTAAAGAAATCAGATAATAATAAAGGGGATGGGACCAAGCTTCAGCCTATGCTAGTCAATAAAGCATTCACCTAAATTAGCCCATCCCAGATTGATGGTGTTGATATGAAAATATGCTCGTAGAGAGTTCCACACATTCCTAAGGAAATCATAGGTGAAGAAGAGATGGTTAGCACAATCCATATCCTTTCTGCATAGCTGACACTTAGAGGGGCCCTTCAGCCCTTTTAGCTTCAGTATATCATCAGTTGGGATTAGATCATATAGCACTATACAAGAGAAAAAAAGACATGGAAGGGGTTAAAAATTTGTTCCATAAGCACTCACACTAAGGAATCTTGTCCCATTGATATAGCTTGTTATATATTGCTTTAGTTATGCTTTGGTTGGAGCAGGAAATTAAGGCAACTTTGCCTTTCTTGTTTCTGTCAAACTGGACTTTGGTGACCTTCCTTACTAAGTGATCATTCAGCATTGTGTGGATTAACTTCTAAAACCAGGATTGCCTTATCCAGCAGTCTTTCACCAAAAGATTATTGGTGTGAATATCATCCAAAGGTTCCAAGAAGTCCTTTGGGCATTGTTTATCAAGCCAGAATCTGATATTACCTTGACCCATCTCTCATAGGTAGAGTTGCTCTGCAGTTTCCCTCACCTTGAGCATTTGGCTCCAAAATCTAGAATCTCCCAACTTTCTTGAAACCATATTTGGATGTTCAGTTCTGTATTAATTAACATACATAAATTTTGCCCATATATTGTCTTGTTTTGTGAATTTTGACAACTATCTGCACATGATGATATTCTATAAATTCTTAAGTCCTTTGAAGCCCAGTCAACCAGCAAGCAAGGGTCTTGCCACCTTCTGCCAACTTGCCCAAAACATTTGCCTTCTTTGTCCTATCCAGAGAAATCTATTAAAAGTTCTCTCCAATAGTAGTTGGGTACTTCTCTTCATTACAGCCACTTGTAGTATGTACATAGGGAAGGTGTTGAGGATGGTCTTCGAAGGAGTTATTCGGCCCCATTGGAAAAGAAAGAGTTATTCAAACATTGAAGTGTGGAGTTGATTTTATCAACTATCTCATCAAAGTGTATTTTTTTTTGTGCTTCCCCTATGTAAATAAACTCCCAGGTATTTGAAATGGGTAGTCATGGAGTTGAAACCATTGAGTTCAAGAGTCCAATGTTTGCAGGATGTGGAGACCTTTTGTGAAAAAAAAATTGAATTTCTATGTTTACCATAAGTTCTGATGTGTGTTGAAATTTTTGTAAACAGTCATGTATATTCTTTACAACTACCTTATTTTCTTTGGAGAAAATGATGATATCATCTACATAGATTAAATGGCTTATATCCAATTTAGATATATTGTGGTACATGCTTTAGCTCTTCCTTTGGCAAGGTTTGTTGATCAATTTGGACAAGTAATCCAGTGCAAGTAAGAATATGGTTGGGGAGAGGGACTCTCCTTATTTCAATCCCCTAGTGGCATTGAAAAAGCTATGAGCATTACCATTGTTTAACACTGAGTTTGCATTTCCCTCTAGCCATCTTTTGATAATCTGACAGGAATCTATAGACAAAACCCTTGCCCTCATAATCTCCATGATGAACTCGCACTTAACCATGTCATAAGAATTTTTTAAATCCTGCTTATATATCATATTCCCCCCTCCTACAAGGTTTCTATAAACCCAGCAACAGATCTTGAGCTAGTAACACATTATCTCTAATGCTTCTCCCCTTCACAAAAGCTGCTTGCTTTGGGCTGACTAGATGATGTAGTAGAGGTTGAAGTCTCTTCACTAAGATGTTATTGATAATCTTACTGATCACATTAGTTAGGCTTATGGTTCTGAAATGGTTCCACTTTTCATTCAGAGAAGATCTTGGGATAAACACAATGGTGGCTGCACTGAAATAGTTTAGTAGTTGATGACCCAAGAAAAAGTACTATATGGCCTTGATAACCTCCTCTTTAATGACCTCCCAAACCTTTCTATAGAATTCAGCTGTGAATCCATCAAGACCAGCAGAATTAGCACTATCAATGGATAATAGAGCTAGTTTAATTTCCTCCTCACCTAAAATTTCAGCAAGATTCAAACCAACAGTGAACTTTTGATAAAAATTGAACAAATTTGGATCAACCTGCTCCCTTTCAGTATGTTTGCACTGCATTAGTTGTTGGCAATATGCCACAACACTGTAAGCAAGCCCTGCCTGCTTCATCTATAATCTTGTTTCCTTGATTGTCTTTGATTGAGTGGATTGTATTACACTTACTTTGGTACTTGATGTAGGCATGGTAAAACTTAGTGTTTTTGTCCCCATCAGTGAATTTAATTTTAACAGCCTTTTGTTTTAAAAATTGTTCATGCCAATCTACTACAGTTAAGAGCTTCTCATTGGCCTCCAGAAGGGAGGCCTCATCCACCTTTCCAGTGCTATGATCCTTCTCCATTTGCTTCAAATCCATCTCAGCTTGCTCCACCCCATTCAAAAGGTTCCCAAAATTATTCCAATTCCAATGATTTAATACCTTTCCAACTTTTTTCTGAAAGTTCCATAGTTTGATTAAAGGGTTGGGATGATCACAATCCCTCCAGTGCTCTTTTACATTTTGTATGAAGTCCTTATGATTAGACCATACATTTAGGTACCTAAAGGTATGCCTGGATTTTTTTTTATTTGCAGAAATGGCAATCAGCATGGGTCTGTGGCAGATCCAGCTAGGCTAAGATGAGTTATTGTGGTCTGCAGAAAGTTCTGAATCCAATTATCATTGGCTAGCACTCTATCCAATTTTTTCTAAAGTCTCCCCCTTCTCTAAGTATAATCTGGGCCACTATATCTTAAATTAAAAAGACATAAAGTCTGAATATTATCATTAAATTCAGTCATTATGGATATATATGGAGGTCTATCCCCCTTTTCTTGGCAGGAGAAGCTATGCAGTTGAAGTCTCCCCCCACTATCCAAGCATTGTCTGTTTGAATCTTGATGTTATGTAATTCTTTCCATAGTTCTTGTCTGGCTGATTTGGAGCAACCTGCATACACAAAAGTAGCACAACATGCCTTGCCAGCCAAATTGAAAGAGAAATGCAGAAGTTGGGGGTGGTTAAGCTGAATTTTTTGTCCCATTTCAGTTCTGCTTAAGTTCCCTATTTTGTTATTCAAATTAGTAAATAATTAAAATCTAGAGAAAGCTTTTATATATTTTTGAGTATTGTGATGAACCATAAGTTCCAAAATAACCGCGCACCAAATTTTATACTTCTTATTTAAATATTTAAGTCTTTTAAGAGAAACGAGGTGAGCAATTCCCCTTATGTTCTACATAACAAGTTAAACATGTTGATGAGTGGATGAAGGGAGGTTTTAGATCTAAATCTGGTTCTTCCCTTTGTTAGTTGGATGTTGGATTTCATGTGAGCATGTTGACCTCATTTTTGGTTGAGGTTTACTTTTTTTCCTCTTTAGTAGCCTAAGGTCTAGCCATAGAACTTTTCCTGTTGACTATTCCTAGAAAACTAGACTTGGAACCCTCACCATTAGAAATTCTACGCTCTTCTTTACTCAACCTGGAGTTCCACATATTGCTCCCAACCTCTATGTACTTAGTAAGTGGGGTCACTGTGAGGGAAACTCAGGATGAGTCACCCCTAGGATTGCTGGACCTTAGGGTTGAGCTTGGGTGTTGGTCTGGAGCTAAGGCACTCACTACACTCATCTGCACTCACAATCACTCACAACCCTGAGCCCAAATTTCTAACCTAGATCCCTTGATCTTTTGGGATACTCATGTAGATGGTCCCCTAAACCTACTAGCCCTAGGGTTATGGTTTAGCTAAGACCACTATGTAGAGGACCCAAAATGGGGTTTCCTTTGGTCCATGGCTTATTGGTGATAATTGGTACCTCAACTTTACCAAAATAACCATCTTGCGGCCTTCTACCCCTAAAGCACCCCCAAATTACCAAAATGCCCCTCTTGGGCTCAAAATCCCAAAAATTCAAAAAATTCCTAGAAAATCCCAATAAATCCCAAATAATCCTAATTTCATTTCTCTTAACTACCACATAATGCAATTTGGCCAATTTGATCATCTTTAACCAAAATCCCCAAATTGCCCTTTAAAGACTCAAATTTCCCCAAATCCATCTCACCTGTCCACCAATTTGATCTCAATTGACCCAAATTACAATCCTAAACTCAAATTAACTTTGATATGACCAAACTAAACCAAATCCAAGCTCAATTGGTCCATGATTTGAGCCCAATTTTGATTTGGATCAAAACCCCAATTTGGACCATATGACTTAATCTCACCAAATTGAACCCATAGCCTAGTCAATTGGCCTCAATTAATGTTAAAAAATCTTGATAACATTCATATACATTAAAATCAACCATCAATTGACATTGTTGAAGCCTCAAATCCATTTGATTTTGGCCTAAATCCAAAATTCCCAAATTTAGCCCCAGATTGGCTAAGTCCTCAAATTTCACCCAATTCATTGCCTTAACCTCCAAATTGGCATCCAATTCATGTTGAAAACTCTTCATGAGGTCCCTATTGACCATTTACAATAATCAATTTTGACTTAGCCCAAGGCTAACCCAAGCTAGACCCAAGCCTAGCCCAACATGACCAAATTTATTAAAGTTCAAAATTCCCTAAAATTGACCCTCCAATTGAGCTCAAAACCACTTCCATCCTTCACCAAAGTTGTTCCTTATGATCATCTAGACCAAATTCAACAACTAATTAGGCCAATTGATATGGCTAGCCAAGCCCAAACCCAAGCTTTGGTCATTTGCACTCACTTGGACCATTTCACCAAAAATTGACTTAACCATGTCTAAACCACCAAAGTAATGATTTCACAGCCACAAAAAAACCTTCCTAAAGTTCAGGATATACCGTCCTAAAATCACCATGACAAGCTATGGACCAATGGATCCGCAAATTAAGGGATTTTACCCATTTTTGGGCCTAACTTGAAATATCTCCAACATCGTCACTTACCCTTGGGAGATAAACATCATTAGCCACCCCCTGACCTCCGTGAGCCAAGAAGTGACCAATGCCTGGCCGGCCAGCCACCTTGGTGGATAAAAAATGGCTAAAACCATGGCTAAGACAAGGGATTTTCACCCTTTTCAAACCCAAAGGCCAAATCAGCCCAGCTGCTCATTGGAGCTTCTCTGCCCTCCACATAAGCAACCAAATTTACCCCTCAATTGGCCCTGGTAGCCAGCCTAGGACATTTTATTTAAACTCCACCTCCATGGAAAAAGTGGGAGAGCTTGAAATTCTTTGGGAAGACTCTGTAAAACTTCTTCAAGAGCTTCCTGGAGACCTCTTGAGCTTAACCAAACCTTCCTTAACCACTCAAAGTCATTGCTTGAGTTCAATTTTAGAGCTCAATTTCAAGGCCGAAACAAGACATCCTCCAAACCCCCACCAAAGTCAAATTACTTGCACCAACACCATCCCAACATCAAGAGAAGGAGATCCCCGCAAAAGCCCCATCTGCCGACCAGCCTAAGGTGGACTTCGACCAAACCCCCAAATCGGTCTTGGTCGAATTTGGGTCTAGGCACTTCACCACAACCAGAGGCTCCATCCCTAAGCTTCTAGAACCCACATAAAGCTTCTAAAAGCATCCAATCGAGGCTACCCCCCTTGGACCAAGGTATTCAAAGTTAACCTTAAACCGAGCTTCTTTTAATTATTCATGAGTATACAATCAATTTAAGGAATCATCCACCGTATGGATGTGTTCTACTAGTCAATACAAGCACTTAAAAAAATCGCTCAATTTCGTTGAGAATTGAGTGAGATATTAGCGTTTTAAAATGGACGGTTTTCGGGTCCAGTTCATTTGGGACGATGACCCGTGACCGTCAGATCGAGCGTGTATTGATCGGATGGTCCTGATAGCGTCGGATAGACCACGGTCCGAGATGGGTGAGAATGAGCTGGTAGGCGGCGCCAATCACGTAGATACATGTGGCCTATTTGACCAGTATGAGGTTGACATGGTTAAGTAGGAAAATAGGGGCCTTTTCTTATTTATTTAATCCCCAAACTTCAAAAATACATAACTTTGTGTAGAAAAATCACAAAAATAAAATAAAAATTCCCACTTGCTCAGTGAACAAAGGAGAATAATGTGAAATAAATTCCAAGTCCATTTGATGCATAAAATATTTTTAATTAATTAAAAACTCTTTGAAATTATTTGATTCTCCATGCATATTGACACATTACCTTGGCTTGAAATTTTGACATGTTGTAGCCTCTATCAAGTGGAACATCCTCTGATTTTTCTAAAGTCACATAAGGTTCCTATGCAGAGATCCATATTTTTCAAGTTATTACACATTATTCTATAAACATAATCATGGAAATGAGCATATTGATTATAAAATCCTAAGAAAATTCTAGAAGGTCCATCATCACTAAGGAAACCTTTGGAAATAATTTCATGGGTCAAGTCATTTAAAATGCACTTAAATTTTGTAAATACTAAATAATTGAGATAATTAACTTTGAAAAATATAAAAATTTAAATGACTTGATATTTAATCTCCACTGTGATTTATGATCCAGAGAACTCATCATAAAAGTTTCAAAATATTTTGAGTTCATTTATAACTTAAATTGATTTTTAAAGATCAATACCATTCTTAACACTTAAATGATTTTTAAAAATCAAAATATAACTCAAAAAATTATGAAACTTAGTTTTCTGAGTTCTCTATGATCAGGGATATTTTATAAAAATAAAATGGTATTTAATATAAAAATTTGATTTTTAGCCTATTTTAAATATTTAAAATAATTAAAAATTCATAAAAATCACAAAAATAATAAAACACATCAAAATGTTCTAAATTGTTTCCTAATCACTTAGGAACAATTAGAATATTTTTCCTGATTTTGTAAATAAAGATATTTATTTTCAAAGCTTAAAAATATTTTTAAAAAAAAAGGCTAAAAATGAGTTTTCACTAAAATAATTCCAATAAATCAAGGAAAAATCAAAAAAATGTAAAATTTTCTCCTTTGAGTTCTTTGACTTTAGGGAGATTTTTCAAATATATAAAACTTAATTTTCACCACCTAAAATATTTTATTTTTATTAAATATCCCAGAATTTAAAATAATTCTAATAAATCACAGAGAAATTAAAAAATCATGAAATTTGGTCCAAAGGATTATCTAGTCTAGGTATATGTCCAGTAAAAATTTCAAGGGATTATAATTTAGCTTGGTCAAGTTAGGAATTTTCTTTGAAACATCCTATTCTTGCATTAAAATAATTATATAAATTAAATCAAGTTTTGAAAAATCACATTTTCTCCTCTGATGTCTCAATTGACCCATGAATGAGGTAGGATAAGAAATTCAAATTCATTTGAATTGAATTTGACAAATTATGAAGTGTTAGAGCCTTAGGGGCAAATGTGTAATTTTGGAAATTTTGCCTTAATTAATATTTAGGCTTAATTCAAGGAGGGAAAATGGGTAACCTCTAATCTTAATATATTTATTTGATGTTTGAAACACAAAGGGGTTAATTGGTAGAAATCAATCTCCCTTTCTCAATTAA
>NW_018219706.1:15294-17241 GCF_001263595.1 Phalaenopsis equestris | reverse complement strand
TTCAACCATAGGGCCACCTGATTTGATATTATAACTTGACACACTAGATAACTCGAACTCGTCGCAGCAGGAGCTTGGAGCTAGCTTGGTGGGCAGCACGACCATCTTCAACAGCAAAACCTGTCTTCCCAGCTAAACCAATCTTCCTTCCTTAGACCTAAACAACAAAGCCAAAGGACTTCGAGGCTGCTTGCTTCATTTCACACGAATGTAAGCCCTAATAAAATTGGTAGGCAGGATGAAACACCTAAATATTTCTCTTGAAGCCAAACATTAGGATAGCTTGGGAAGTCACCGAGACTCTCCTCTGGATCCATGACATCCCCTAGTCCTTCTTCCTTTTGATTCTACAATAAAAAATGTTCCAAATTTGAACCAATACCCTTGCACACCTCTATGTCCGATTTTGTTGAAGAGTCCTACCCTTTGAAATGCCTTGAAGATAATATTTCTTGATTTTTATCGAGAGTTTTCTTAGGTGGCTTTGGTCATTTAAGATGTAATTAACTATAGGGGCTTGCCCTTATAAGAAGTATGTCTGAACCCAGCTGAATATAAACCCTATTTAATCCTTTATATTAAATATGGGAACTTGTCGGCAAATACAAATGTTTCGCAGACCAAACGGACGTCATACTTTCCTTAATTTATTTAATCAAGCCTCATCCTCAAGTCTTGTGTTTATCTTTCGGGTTCGATACAGGATTTGAGGTACAGTGCTCTTTCATTTTAGACTATGAACAATATGGGGTCAGTTTGATTTCATATCTCAACGTCCTTCCAAAGCGGGCGGTGGGATTTCGATTCCGGTGACTGACAGTTTCTTACGAGCAACCCCACAACCAAACCATCCCCGAAATATTGACGATAGCTTATATTTTTTCTAGATTTCATAAATTCTAAAATTAATATTTTTTTTAATGGAAAATTTTCAATTATTTCTGAAGAAAATCAAGGGACACGCTTCTCTCTCCATACAAATCAAGAAATATTATCTTCACACATCGGTAATATGTCCATGTCCCTCTTGGACCAAATTACCCTTCTTCCGTTAGCATACTTTACCCATTTCTATCTTGGGAAAGTATAGTTAGCTCATTGGACTTCAGGACTAGCTGTTCAAACATCTTTGAACAGAGGGGTTCAGAAGGACACTAAGGACTCTTTAATTTTTTATGTGGGGTCGGACCCCCAGTAGGTGTGTTGGTGGATTAACTCCACTTGGGTATTTTTCTGCCACCAATTAGGTCCCGCGCTAGGTCCTAAAATTTCTCACAACTCCTTTTTCACATTTATTATGCTGCTTCGTAAATTAAACCAAATTGTGTTGTGCTGCGCACACTTCAAAATATTAATCAATTTTACAGCCTTTTAAATAAAGATGTTAAAATTACCTGTAAATTAAGACATGCCCGGTCTACAGACTAACCTCTACTTTCAGTGCTTGCACTAAGGATTACGAGGTTTTTGGCCATGTAGCTAACCCTAAAACTTTCTTTTTTAAAGCCCGCTGCGATGGCTTACCCAACGCTGACCTTTTCTTATAACCTGTCGACGGATCGCAACGCCCGTAACGTCGCTCCCACCATCAAGTTCCGAGCCAGATTTGAAGACCTCGAGGTTATCCTCGGGAAAGCCCCATTCGTGGTAATGAAGATCGCTGACCCGGAAGTTCAAGAGCCACCTGCAGAACTCAATTTGAATTGCCTTTAAGATTTTCCTGCCAGCAAGAAGGTTAAAGCCGCTGTAAGCCCGCTTTCTTTGCGCCCCCCGCCAAACCTGCTATCCCCGCTGCTGCTAAGGGAAAGGAAGTGATGATTTTCAAAGATTTGGCTGAAGGATTAACTGTTCCGCCACCTGTGTTTGAGATCGGGTCGAGCTCAAGGACTGCACCACTGACCCGAACTCAAAGGAGGAACCGCAATAGGAGAGTTCGGAGGGCCATCA
>NW_018219706.1:13908-15147 GCF_001263595.1 Phalaenopsis equestris | reverse complement strand
TGGTGAGAAGGGAAAGAAATTCAGCCCCATCACCCGAGTTAGTGCAGTCTTCAGAAGGCTTGCTATTAAAGAAGGATGTTCTGTTAGTGAACTAATTAAACGAGTGGGACATGCAATTTCCCCTCATATGAAGAATGAAATTTTGAAGGATATTAAGTCTGCTAGAAAGTCTCGTAGGTCGACAGTAGAGTCACCTACCCGTGTTCCCTTCTGGCTTCATTTGGGAAACTGGGAAACCGAGTTGATACTGTTATGGTCACCACCGATCATACCACCACCAGAACCACAGGTCGCTGGCCGATTAAGTCAAGACTGGATCCGAGAAGTTTACCCGTTATTCCTGTAGTCATAGAAAGAAAGACAAGATGATTAGCTGACACTGTAGCTGGTCTACACCACGGGGAGCATACCTTCCCTCGCCAAACTGATGTCTCTACTAAGACGCCCCGTCATGAGGCATCATCGTCAAAAAGGAAGAAGGTATGGGTACCTAAGGTCGCTGCACCGATATAGTTCAGTGAGCCTACAATACAGGAAGCAAAACCAGTGCCTGAAATATCTGACATCGTTGCGACAATAGCCAGCGAGATGGAGGAACGAGTTAAGGATTTCCATCAAGGTCCTCCAGATCTTAAAGCAATCAAAGAATCGATAATTGAAGAAAAAGTTGAGAAACTTAGGATTGAGATTTCTGAGTTGGCTTGAGAACACGGAGTTTCCGTCGATAGTGATAATGAGGATTTTGATTACAATGACTACTTGGAGGAAGATTTCATGGATGTCCATGTGATTGAAACCAGAGCAACCACATCTTCGCGCGAGGCTCAACCTCACACTGAAGAGAACGCCGTAGATGGCTGCGTAGGGTTATCCTCCTCAGGGATGAATAAGTTGTTTTGCTGGAGAAAAGAATAGAAGAAATGACTGCATCTATGACCGCCATGGCCACCATTCAGGGGCAATCACAAGCACCACGATTGGCTTCTCCAGAGATTAACCAGCCAGAAACCATACACATCGCAGATGAAAGAAGGGAGGCTACTTCGACAGACAAAGAGGAACACCCGAAGAAGGATTCTCCATCAAGTGCCATGCCAGAAAAAGAGTTCAAGCAAATGGTTGAACAAGTACGGGATGCCTTAGCCCAGTCCAAGGGCGGTGCATCAATTTTAAAGGGTAGGCTTTATCCGGAGGAGTTTGATGTCGTGCCTTTCCCCAAGGGCTTTGTAACCCCAAACT
>NW_018219706.1:11851-13801 GCF_001263595.1 Phalaenopsis equestris | reverse complement strand
CCAGTAGTTCGTTAGCAGCTTGTCAGGAATTGCTTTCGACTGGTACGCTGACTTGCCCAACGGATCAGTTAAAACATTTTCTGAGTTGGAACAGTTATTTGTGAAAAGATTTGCTGGGGCGCAGTATTATGTGTCTATTGGAGAACCCATGATGGAGAAGCAGAAGCCTAGTGAAACCATGACAGGCTATATTTTGAGGTGGAGAAACCTTAGCATGAAATGTGAACCTCAGCTTCAGGAACATCAAGCGATTGAGATTCTACTCAAAAGAATTCATGGGCCAGTAGCTTTCATGCTTAAGGGACTCACCGTCAAATCCTTCAAGAAGTTACTTAGTAAAGCCAGCAGTCTGCAAGAAGAAATGAAGCACATGGAGCCACATGAAAAGGCTAAGGTGACCAGAGTGTTTGAAAAGAAATCAGGAGGAGTCTCAACTGTCGACAAAGGAAAGCAATCAATAAAGATATATGCAGAAGAGCATCGCCAGTCTTCGTCGCAGTACCCTCGGAAATAGATCAATCAATCCAACCAACGGTCGTCTCAGGAGGGATCACCTCGAACAACGGGTAAAAGAATATCTCTGTTAAAGCGACAGAAAGTTGTTTATTCCTTCAAAGATGAGGCTGTACTTAAAATATTCAAAAGCTTGATGAAGAAACCAGAATTCAAACTGCCTGATCCAAAGAAACCCGAAGAGGTGGATAAGAGGAATGAACCAAATTATTGCTCGTACCACCGGTTGCTTGGGCACACTATATACAAGTAGTTCGTCTTTAAAGACTGGCTCAAAAAGAACCTCAAGGAAGAGAATATAACAATCCCAAAGGAATATTTGAGAGAATCTAAAAAAGGTTCCATAAACATGGTTTCAACTGAACCAATCTCCCCAATTGATCCATATGTCGGAACAGATGGATGGAGGATGAACTCAAGAGGGTCCTCAATCAGATACAGGATTCATCAAAGCAAGCTTCTACAGATAACAAAGAAGGATGGAATGAAGTATGGAGCAGATCATCCAAGAAGATACTGAGCAAGTTACAGTCTGCATCAAAAAAAGCCTCCATTCAGAGTCTGCAGCATACTGAGCCCGAGATGAAGATTTCACCAAAAAATTCGTCGAAAACAAAAAACCCCCCCGGCCAAGATCGATAGCACGGGGGGTAGGATAGGGGCTGTCTCTAATAGATTGGTTGTCTCAGATTTGGGGAAGAAAGTCCTCAAACCCTTGACTTTGTATGATTATCTTTTTGTCCCTCTCGGGTCTTATGAATATAATGGTTGTGATTTCGACTACATTTTGACTATTTTCGGTAATAACATGATTGATTATAACAAAGCTAGTTGCGATCTTGATCCTCAAAATGATCCTCAAATCGTACTTGCGTACTTGAGTCTTATGAACTTGTTGTCAAGTCTAAAGAAGACATCAACGATATTGCTTACGACAACACGGATAACGAAGAGCCAACTCTCGAGCGTCATGGTGCACCGCTCACCATCAATTTAGATATCACCGACGAAGAGGAAAAGACACCGGAAGATTCAACAATGATATCTCGAAAAGAAGAAATCACAGAAGTCAACTTGAGCAGCGAGAATGTGTTACCACCAAGAACAGCTCCAGCAGACAAAGGAAAATAGATAATAACTCGAGAAGAGATACCCCCACCTCCGCCAGTGGAAGAACCACATAACCAAGACAAAATCGGAGCATCATACAAATTAGATTACAACGTGCTAGCTCATCTTAGGAAGTTGAAGTTGCCTGCCCAACTAAGCATCTACGATGCTCTGATCCTGTCAAAGGAGATGAGAGAATCTTTGGTTACAGCTTTGCTAGATCCAGAAATTTGCTTAGCTCAGTTGGCTAGCACATCCTCAGATGAAGTTTGCTCGTTGAGAGAACAGTCAGGGGTAACCTTTACAGATGAAGACTTGCTGCTCGGT
>NW_018219706.1:8703-10932 GCF_001263595.1 Phalaenopsis equestris | reverse complement strand
ACTTCTCGCCTTGTGTTCAAAAGTTAATTCAACAGGGACATTTACCAAAACAAATGCCAAAAGATAAATTTCAACTCTTTAAAAATTTGTGGAATACTAAAAGACGAGCTCCCAATTCAAAAGAAGGTCTCGAATTTGGTACAGTTGGACCAGTCGATGATTCTAAATTTTGCATGGTTGTTACTAGTGAGTCAAAAGATGATTGTCTCGATATAGAGGATGACTCTACTGATCAACCAATAGAAGATGCTCTGCCAGAATTTGAGGAAGAAATTAAATCCACTATCGATGAATTGAAAGAGATTAACCTCAGGACTGAAGAGCGACCCCGACCTACATTTATAAGTTCTCTACTTGATGACAAAGAATCTGCAGCACTGTTCAAACTACTAGCAGAGTTCAAAGATTGCTTAGCATGGAGCTATG
Source organism: Phalaenopsis equestris (assembly GCF_001263595.1). NCBI lineage: Eukaryota > Viridiplantae > Streptophyta > Magnoliopsida > Asparagales > Orchidaceae > Phalaenopsis > Phalaenopsis equestris. The sequence continues at coordinate 10,506 of NW_018219706.1, read as the reverse complement.
ACGAAATGCCAGGGTTGTCTGCAGAGGTTGCAGTCCATAAACTTAGGGTGGACAAGAATGTAACCCCAGTAAAACAAGCTCCCAGGAGAATGCGCCTCGAAATAGAACAACAAGTCATCGCCGAGGTAAAGAAATTGATAGACGCCAACTTCGTTAAAGAAGAGCAGTACCCCACATGGTTAGCCATTATTGTACCGGTTAAAAAGAAAAATGGACAGATCCGCGTTTGTGTCGAATTCAGAGATTTGAACAAGGCATGTCCAAATGACGAGTTTCCACTACCTATACCAGAAATGATGGTGGATATTGCTTCAACACATGAAATTTTCTCCTTCATGGACGGATCGTTAGGGTATAACCAAATCAAGATGGCTCACAAGGATGCAGCGCTTACAACTTTCAGAACACCGATTGGAATCTTCTGCTACACAGTGATGCCGTTTTGCCTAAAGAACACCAGAGCAACATATAAGCGTGCAATGAAAAAGATTTTTGACGACCTCATTCACAATCAAGTAGAATGCTACGTGGATGATCTAATCATCAAAAATAAAGTGAAAATAGATTATTTGTATGATTTGAGGATTGTGTTTGAACGGTTACGACGATATGACCTTAAAATGAATCCCTTAAAGTGCACCTTTGGCGTCTTCGGCGTCACCTCCGGGAAATTTCTAGGATTCGTAGTCCGTCATCGGGGAATTGAGATCGACCTGTATAAGATTAAAGCTATCTTGGAAATGCCTCCCCCTAAAACCTTGAAGCAGTTACGTTCCTTCCAGGGGAAGTTGGCATATCTGAGACGCTTTATTTCTAATCTCTCGGGTAGGTGTCAGCCTTTCTCGGCATTAATTAAAAGGACGCCAAACTTATTTGGGAAGAGAAATTCCAGCGGGCCCATGAGGACATTAAATAATGGCAGCCCTTATCCCAGGGAAACCGTTGATACTTTATACTGCGGCTTTGGATGACTCTCTTGGAGTCCTCTTAGCCCAAGGCAATGAGGAGGGAAAAGAAAATGCTCTCTACTACTTGAGTCGTTGTCTAATACTGACGGAGGGAAGGTATCCACCTATTGAGAAGCATTGTCTGACATTAATTTTTGCCGCTCAAAAGCTTAGACATTACATGCTTTCTCATAAGATCACCCTAATTTCAAGAGTTAATCCATTGCAATATCTGATGACCCGACCAACACTCTCCGGACGTTTAGCGAGATGGTCAATGATCTTATTGCAATTTGATATAAGTTTTGTGCCCCTCTGTGCTATCAAGGGACAGATTTTAGCAAACTTTCTCGCTGCACACCAACTGTCAGCTGGGTCCTCTCTCAACGACGAGTTATCAAACGAGCAGATACTACAGATGGAATTTTCTAGTGCGCAGCGCTGGGAAATGTGCTTTGATGGTGTTTCATCAGCCAGGAAAAATAAGGGATCAGACACAGTTATACCAAGCAAGGCAGGGATCGGTTTGATCTTTATCACGTTGGATAAGGGTATGTTGAGGTTTTCGTACCACCTGACGGAGCCATGTACCAAAAATGAAGCAGAATATGAAGACTTAATCACTGGATTGGAATTGGCAATTTCAATGGATATAACGAACATTGCCATTTATGGTGACTCTCAACTTGTCATCTAGCAAGTCGCCGGACAATACAAAATTCTAAAACCAAGATTAGCAGAATACCATCTGTACGCGATGAAGCTCCTGGAGCAGGTTCCTGAGGTGACTTTCTACCGGATTCCTCGAGGAGATAATGCTCATGCCGACGCTTTAGCAAAACTCGCTAAGGAAATG
>NW_018219706.1:4175-8498 GCF_001263595.1 Phalaenopsis equestris | reverse complement strand
CCATTAATAGAATATTTGCATACTGGAAAGCTGCCAGAAGACAAGTCTGAGGCACACCACATCACAAGAAGGGCCATGTCTTACGCCTTGGTGGGAAATGTTCTCTATAAAAGATCGTTTGACCAAATGTGGCTACGGTGTTTAAGCAGAGCCGAGGCACATAATATTGTCAAAGAAGTACATGCCGGATTATGTGGCGCTCACCAGTCGGGACCAAAAATGAAAATGAAGATTAAAAGACTCAGATATTATTGGCCAGCAATGATGTCTGATTGCATGGATACTGCCAGAAGATGTCACTAATGCCAGGTACATGGGGTGGTCTTACACCAACCTCCGAATGTGCTACACCCAACTGCTGCCTCGTGGCCATTTGAGTGTTGGGGCACAGACATAATAGGTCCAATAGACCCTCCATCTTCTAAAGGACACAGATTAATACATGCCGCTACAGATTACTTCTCCAAGTGGGCAGAGGCAGTACCGTTACGTGAGGTTATGGCACAGCACGTGCTTCAATTTTTCGAAAGCCAAATCGTCTACTGTTTTGGAGCACCTTGAAGAATAATCTCTGACAATGGGACAGCTTTTAAAAGCACAAAGATCAACAATTTTGTCAGAAGACATGGGATAGATTGGAGATATTCTACAATTTACTATCCTAGAGTAAATGGTCTGGCTGAAGCCTTCAATAAAATACTGGTACAGATTTTGAAGAAAACACTGGATGAAAATAAAAGGGATTGGCATAACAAGCTGTTAGAAGCCCTGTGGGCCTACCAAACGACTTTCAGGACTCCCACTCATTGTACACCTTATATGCTCGTGTACGGGACCAAGGTCGTGCTACCGCTAGAGATCCAGACACCATCTCTCAGAATCGTCGTTACCAACCATCTCACAACGGAAGAAAGTACAAAATTCAGGCTTGAAGAACTGGAGAGTCTCGAGGGAAAATGATTGGAAGCACAACAACATTTGGAGCTCTACCAGGCAAAGATGGTACAAGCCCATGACAAATTGATCCGCCCAAGGACATTCAAAATTTGTGACCTCGTACTCATGCTCAAAAGACCTATTCTCGTTCGCCGCAAAATAGGTGGCAAATTTGAGCCAACTTGGGAGGGACCATTTATCGTTGAGAAGGTTTATACAGGTGGAGCCTACCAGTTAGTGGACTTTTGGGGCGAAAGACCCATGTTACCGATAAATGGACGTTACCTAAAAACCTATTACGCACCCTGATGTCGCCTGCTTAATGCTGCTTACCTCTGCGTGCCTTTGCTTGCTTTGAAACTTTAAAACCTTGATTATTTTTAGGGTTATCTATATGGTCCAAATGTCTATGACTGGGTCCAAATTTTGTAATTAATCTCATATATAATGAAAATTTTGAGAAGATTTTTGAGCTTCACACGTTCTCTTTTCTACTTTTGAATTTAAAAATTCCATTAAATTAAAACAAAACTCACACATAAAATGAGTAATCCTTTTCATTAAAAAAGAAATAAAATTTACTTTAATAAATACTCTGTTTTTTCTTGTTCATGCCAAACTTCTGCCCACTGACGTTTCTTTCTGTCGTCTGTAGATAAAATGTCAGGACAGAGGCTGATCTTTGCCTTCCAGGATGGCTGGAACCTCACACTAAATGAATAGATGGCGCCACAAGGAGTTGTCATAGATTTTGACATGGATTTCAACCAGATTGATATGGACTATGACGGTCCTCTAATCGGCATAGTCAGCAATGAAGAAAAAAAGGGACTACCTTCACTGTTGAGGGTGACCACTCAAGAAGACGTGTCACGTAAGGGTAAAAACGTGATAACAGAACAAGATCCGATGGAGGGGCCCAGCCGACTGCCCTCCATGATAGCTACTCCAGCAAGGGGCTTAATAGCTGCCCACAGTGAACAACTACCAAATACCCCACTCCGCAGAACACAACGCAGAAACGCAAGCCGAAAGAAACAGAGAGCCTTTCTACGACAGGAGCGCAAGCGCCAAAGAAACGTAAGCGGTTTTCTTACCCCCGTTCCCGAGGGACATATCTACGATCCAGAGCTGAGAGAGACTTCTGTCAGCCTGCCTACTACAGATGAAGAGTCAGGATTTCTGACAGGATCAGATGTACCCCCGGTCCCAGATATCTTGTGCAGAAGTTGCCCAACATGCAATGTTGAGATACCAGCCATGACATCAGTCACGGGCGCATTTGTAGAATGCACGAACTGCAACGTCCTACATCTACAGGATTTAAGTACGCTATAAGAATACACTGCAAGCACCAACGAGTCTCAGACTCCAGATTTTGTGGCAAATGAGTCGTATGTCCCACTAGGGATGGATCAACGCGCACTGCGGAGCCGAGGATCATACATCCTGCTTGAGGCTGAATCTCATATTCTGGATCGGCCAGGACCGGGTTTTCCCGCCGAGGCCCGGAGGAAGGAACGTCCTAGACAGCTGCCTGCTCCCGGTATGGTGGAATATTACAAAATAAGCAAGGTAAATAAAAGAAAATTTGAATTCTACGAAGAGGTTCAAGGAAAGTTTATCAACATATTGGAATACCTGAAGTTATATACCAGAGTTTTCTCTGAAACTTATGAGAGAAGCATCCTGGACTGCATCTTCGATTTGAGAGATAGTGGTTGAGCATGCCTTCTCATGGAAAGAACATATTTTGAGCCGAAGAAATGGATGCGAGGAAAGGGAAGAATCACCATCCAATGCGGATGTTGCTACAATTTTACAAACGGCAGACAGGGGAATCTGCCTGGGATTCTCAAATACGACCAGGTGAATCCGTTGCCACCAATGATAAAGTGGATGATAAAAAGAATGGTCAAGTGGAAGATCCTACCCGCCACTTGCATTCCTAACAGTTGCATCATCAACATTTATGAAGAGGGTGATTGCATTCCCCCGCACATTGACCATCATGACTTTGTGAGGCCTTTCTGCACGGTCTCATTCATGAGTAAGAGCAATATTTGGTTTGGAAAAGAAATCGACGTAATCGGCCCATTCAGAATTCAGAGGAGCTGTGGAAATTCCTCTCCCAATTGGTTCAGTACTTGTTCTTAAGGGCAACGATGCAGACGTTGCCAAACATTGCATTCCAAGAGTACGACACCGTAGGGTGTCTGTGACCTTCCGCAGAATGGATGACAGTAAGATACCATATGGATTCCAGCAAGACCCGAAATTGGAGGAACTGTTTCCTTACGAGCTATGAGAAGGTTGTACTTCTGAATACATGCAAAGGGAACTCTTATCCTTGAGCATGACTCAGAAGGTCTGCTTGATCAAGAGCTCGATATACCAAGCGCAGAGGACTTACTTGCTTTCTTTCCACAAGCATGACATATATGTGATGTAATCAGTCTATGATGTACTCATATCTTGAAAAGACTCTCAATGCATTTCAGCATGTATTACATGATGTACTCTCTTGGAGGCATTAGCCTATGTTTGATCTGCAGCATCTTTATTGAGGAATACTAATGGTTTTTTCTCTCAAGTTGTGCCTTTTTGTCAATTGCCTTTTTGTGCAATGGATTAAAGCCGCGAACCATGCAATGGTTCAGAGTTCAAGTGAACAAAGAACGAAATGACAAATTTTCAACAGTAAATAAAACACAAATAAAAGATAATTGTAATAAATAAATAACAAAATTTCTTTTGAAAATCAACCAATTGAAATTAAAACTTAAAAAAAAACAAATTTTGAAGAATTAATTTGTCATAAACACAACAAGAAAATAAAACAAACCTGATGAGTGGATACCTCCATTTTCGAAATTTCCTACTCTTTGTGCGAGCGACAGAACCATCGTTGTCTACACTAACTCTCTACACATCCTTGCAGAATTTCGCATTCTGCACAAAACTCCATGAAGCTCTACAAATCTTCTTCAAGATCAACCTTTCCACATGACACACTACCGCAAATTCGACACCACAGGCATTTTGAAAATTTCAATTCTCACATTTTTGAATCAGTACCTAAATTCTGATTCTCATCTTTTGAGGTAGATACCTAAATTTTGACTCTCTCCTTGAGATTAATACCTAAATTTCAATTCTCGCATTTTTGAATCAATACCTAAATTTTGATTCTCATCTTTTGAGGTTGATACCTAAATTTTGACTCTCTCCTTAAGATTAATACCTAAATTTTAATTCTCACATTTTTGAATCAGTACCTAAATTCTGATTCTCATCTTTTGAGGTCGATACCTAAATTTTGACTCTCTCCTTGAGATTAATACCTAAATTTCAATTCTCATTTTTGAATCAGCACCTATAAATTCT
>NW_018219706.1:2942-3347 GCF_001263595.1 Phalaenopsis equestris | reverse complement strand
ACATTTGAGGTCGGTCCTTATATTCTGACACCTTCTTTTGAGAATTGACCTACATTTCAATTCTCATTTTCGAATCAGTCCTACATTTTTGATTCATTACATTTGAGGTCGGTCCTTACATTCCGACACCTTGTTTTGAGAATTGAATTACATTTCAATTCTCATTTTTGAATCAGTCCAAAATTTCTGATTCATTACATTCGAAGTTGGACCTTATATTCCGACACCTTCTTTTGAGAATTGACCTACATTTCAATTCTCATTTCTGAATCAGTCCTACATTTCTGATTCATTACATTTGAGGTCGGTCCTTACATTCCAACACCTTCTTTTGAGAATTGACCTACATTTCAATTCTCATATTCGAATCAGTCCTACATTTCTGATTCATTACATTTGAGGTCG
>NW_018219706.1:0-2713 GCF_001263595.1 Phalaenopsis equestris | reverse complement strand
GGAAATCTTTGAAATTTCATAACTCAAAGTTCACTCTCCGATCCCCAGCGAGAGTCCCTACTTCTCGGCTTGATTAAACACACACCTGCTAATTCCCCAGCAGAAACAAATCACACACATAACTCTACGCATACTTTCGAAGCCTGTTGACTTAGGAGTCTATATTGGTTTTTGTTGATCTCGTCGGTCAATGCCAATAAGTGCGGTCCACTCCTATTGGGGGTCCATTTGTTGACCTCATTTTTGGTTGAGGTTTAGTTTTTTTCCTCTTTAGTAGCCTATGGTCTAGCCATAGGACTTTTCGTGTTGACTATTCCTAGAAAACTAGACTTGGAACCCTCACCATTAGAAATTCGACCCTCTTCTTTACTCAACCTGGAGTTCCACATATTGTTCCCAACCTCTATGTACTTAGTAGGTGGGGTCACTGTGAGGGAAACTCAAGATGAGTCATCCCTAGGATTGTTGGACCTTAGGGTTGATCTTGGGTGTTGGTCTGGAGCTAAGACACTCACTACACTCATCTGCTCTCACAATCACTCACAACCCTGAGCTCAAATTTCTAACCTAGATCCCTTGATCTTTTGAGATACTCATGTAGATGGTCCCCTAAACCTACTAGCCCTATGGTTATGGTTTAGCTAAGACCACTATGTAGAGGACCCAAAATAGGGTTTCCTTTGGTCCATGTATTATTGGTGATAATTGGTACCTCAACTCTACCAAAAAACCCATCTTGGCCTTTTACCCCTAAAGCACCCCCAAATTACCAAAATGCCCCTCTTGTGCACAAAATCCCAAAAATTCCAAAAATTCTTAGAAAATACCAATAAATCCCAAATAATCCTGATTTCATTTCTCTCAACTACCACATAACCCAATTTTGCCAATTTGATCATCTTTAACCAAAATCCCCAAATTGCCCTTTAAAGACTCAAATTTCCCCAAATTCATCTCAAATGTCCACCAATTTGATCTCAATTGACCCAAATTCCAATCCTAAACTCCAATTCACTTTTGATATGACCATACTAAACCAAATCCAAGCTCAATTGGTCCATGATTTGAGCCCAATTTTGATTTGGGTCAAAAACCCAATTTTGACCATATGACTTAATCTCACCAAATTGAACCCATAGCCTAGTCAATTGGCCTCAATTAACGTTAAAAAATCTTTATAACATTCCTATACAACAAAAAAAAACCATCAATTGACATTGGTTAAGTCTCAAATCCAGTTGATTTTGGCCTAAATCCAAAATTCCCAAATTTAGCCCCAAATTGGCTAAGTCCTCATATTTCACCCAATTCATTGCCTTAACCTCCAAATTGGCATCCAATTCATGTTTAAAACTATTCATGAGGTCTCTATTGACCATTTAAAATAATCAATTTGGACTTAGCCCAAGGCTAACCCAAGCTAGACCCAAGCTTAGCCCAACATGACCAAATTGATTAAAGTTCAAAATTCCCTCAAATTGACCCTCCAATTGAGCTCAAAACCACTTCCATACTTCACCAAATTTGTTCCTTATGATCATCTACACTAAATACAACAATCAATTGGGCCAACTGACATGGCTAGCCTAGCCCAAACCCAAGCTTTGGTCATTTGCACTCACTTGGACCCTTTCACAAAAACCTTCCTAAAGACCAGGATAAACCCTCCTAAAAAAACCATGACAAGCTATGGACCAATGGATCCCCAAATTAAGGGATTTTACCTATTTTTGGGCCTAACTTGAAATATCTCCAACATCATCACTTACCCTTGGGAGATAAACATCATTAGCCACCCCCTGACCTCCCTGAGCCAAGAAGTGACCAATGCCTGGCCGGTAAGCCACCTTGGTGGATGGAAAATGGCTAAAACCATGGCCAAGACAAGGGATTTTCACCCTATTCAAACCCAAAGGCCAAATCAGCCCAGCTGCTCATTGGAGCTTCTCTGCCCTCCACATAAGCAACCAAATTCACCCCTCAATTGGCCCTGACAGCCAGCCTAGGACATTTTATTTAAACTCCACCTACATGGCAAAAGAGGGAGAGCTCGAAATTCTTTGGGGAGACTCTGTAAAACTTCTTTAAGAGCTTCCTGGAGACTTTTTGAGCTTAACCAAACCTTCATTAGCCACTCAAATCCATTGCTCGAGTTCAATTTTGGAGCTCAATTTTAAGGCCGAAACAGGACATTCTCCAAACCTCCACCACATTCAAATTACTTGCACCCACACCATCCCAACATCAAGAGAAGGAGATCTCCCGCAAAAGCCCCATCAGTCGACCACCCTAAGGTGGACTTCGACCAAACCCCCAAATCGGCCTTGGTCGAATTTGGGTCTAGGCATTTCACCACCACCAGAGGCTCCATCCCTAAGCTTATGGCATCCACATAAAGCTTCTAAAAGCATCCAATTGAGGCTACCCCTCTTGGACTAAGATATTCAAAGTTAACCTTAAACCGAGCTTCTTGTAATTATTCATGAGTATACAGTCAATTTAAGGAATCATCCACCATATGGATGTGTTTTACTAGTCAATACGAGCACTTTAAAAAAAATTCGCTCAATTTCGTTGAGAATTGAGTGAGATATTAGTGTTTTAAAATGGACGGTTTTTGGGTCCAGTTCATTTGGGACGATGACCCGTGACCGTCAGATCGAGCGTGTATGGGTCAGATGTCCCTGTCGGCACTATTTTTGGTGTGGGGTTT
>NW_018219705.1:184434-236615 GCF_001263595.1 Phalaenopsis equestris | reverse complement strand
ATTTCTAGATCTCAACCAAAAGTGAGGTCAACAATGCTCCTAAAGTCTTAGAGGAAAAGATGAAGAAATTACCCAGTACTATAGTCGGTATGCACCATGGGGAGCATACATCTCTTCGACATACCGATGTTTCTAATGAGACTCTTCGTCTCAAGACATCACCTTCAAAGAAAAAGGTGATTTAAAATTAAAGGATCATACAAATGTAGTGTCTGAAGTATCTGACATTGTAGCTAGGGCCTGAAGTATCTGGCAATTGCTGCGACATTGTAGCTAAGAGTTGATAAAGTCTTAGATCAAGATCATGAGATGAAGCTAGGGTCTGAAGTATCTGACATTGTCGTAGCAATTGCCAGCGAGAGGGAAGAACAAGAGCCAGCAGGGGAGGTCCAGCAGGGTCCTTCAGATCTTAAGGTAATTCAAGAATCAATAATTAAAGGAAAAGTTGAAAAGCTCAGAGTCGAGATTTCCGAGTTGGCTCTGGAACTAGGAGTTTTCATCAATGATGATGATGAAAATTTTGACTATAATGATTCCCTCGAATAAGATTTCAAAGATGTATCATTGAAACTAGAGCCACTACATCTGTACGCAAGGCTCAACCTCTCCTCGAAGAGAACGTCATAAATGAGCTGCGTAGGGCTATCCTCCTAAGGGATGACCAAGTCAGCCAACTGGAGAAAAGGATAGAAGAGATGGTCGCACCCATGACTGCTATGGCCATAATTCAAGGACAATCTCAACCCCCACAGTTAGCTTCTCCAGAGGTCAACCAACCAGAAATTATGCATATTACAGATGAAAGAAGAGAAGTTGCCTCAACAAACAGGGATGACCAACCAAAGAAGGATTCTTCATCGAGCGCAATGCTAGAAAAGGAATTTAAGAAAATGGTCGAGCAAGTTCGGGAGGCCTTAACCCAATATAAGGGTGGTGCATTAGTTTTAAAGGGTAGACCTTACTCGAATGAATTCAATGTCGTACCCTTCCGAAAGGGTTTTGTGTCCCCAAACTTTAAGATATTTTATGGGACTGAAAATCCCAGACAACACATAGCACATTTTCGAGCCAGTTGTGGCAACACAAGAAATAATGGAGCTTTACTTTTCCAACAGTTTGTCAGCATCCTCTTAGGGATTGCTTTTGATTAGTATGCTAATTTTCCCAATGGATTAGTTAAGACATTTGTCGAGCTGGAACAATTATTTGTGAAGAGTTTGCCAGAGTGCAACACCATGTCTCTATAGGAGAGCTCATGATGGAAAAGCAAAAGCCCAACGAGACTTCAGTGGATTACATCTTGAGGTGGAGAAACCTTAGCATGATGTGTGAACCTCAGCTATAAGAACATCATGTAATTGAAATTTTACTCAAAAGCATTCATGGGCCAGTAGCTTTCATTCTCAAGGGACTCACCATCAAATGCTTCGAGAAGCTACTTAGCAAAGCCAGCAGTATTCAAGAAGAAATCAAACATATGGATTATCATGAGAAACCCAAGTTAACCAGAGTATTTTAAAATAAGTCAGGAACAGTAGCATCTATCGATAGAGGAAAACAACCAATGAAGATATATCCAGAAAATCCCCGTCAATCTTCACAGCATGCTCAGAAAAAGATTAGTCAGTCCAACCAGCAATCGCCTCAAAAAGGATCATCTCGAATAGAGAATAAAAGAATATCTTTGGCAGAACGATAGAAAATGGTGTATTTTTCAATGATGAAGCCATATCTAAAATGTTCAGAAGTCTGATGAAGAAGCCTAAATTCAGACTACCAAATCTAAAGAAACACGAATAGGTTGATAAGAAAGATCAACCAAATTATTGTCCATACCACAAGTTACTTGGGCACACTATAGAAGAATGTTTCATCTTTAAGGATTGGCTCGAGAAGAACCTTAAAGAAGAGAATATAACTATCCTAACAGAATATTTAAAAGAACCTGAAAAAGGTTCTATAAATATGATTTTAGCTGAGCCAATCTTTCCGATTGATCCATATACTGGAGAAGATGGATTGACTGCGACTTGGGATAAGCTCAAGAGGGTCATAAACCAAATCTAGGATGCATCAAAACAATCTTCTGCATATACTCGAGAAGATGGATGGAATGCAGTCTGGAGCAAATTGTCCAAGAAAATATTGAACCAAATCTAGAATGCTTCAAAACAAGCCTTCGTTCAGTGTCTTCAGCCTGCCAAGCACGAGATGAAGATTTCACCAGGAGATTTGTCATCGTCAAAAACAAAGAAGAAGAAGAACACCACTACGAAGACTGATAGCACGGGGGGTTAGATATGGGCTGCCTCTAATAGATTAGTTGTTTCAGATTCGGGGAAGAAAATCCTCGAACCCCTAACTTTGTATGATTATCCTTTTACCCCTCTTTGGTCTTATGAATATACTGATTTTGATTTTGGTTATGTTTTAACTATTTTTGGTGATAACATAACTGATTTTGACCAATCTAGCCTCAATCTCGATTCTTAAAATGATCCTTAAATCATACTTGAGTCCGACGAACTTGCTAACAAGACCGAAGAAGATATTGACGATACTGCTTACGACAGCGCCAGGAGTGAGGAACCAATCCTCAAGCGCCACGATGCACCACTTGTCATTAACCTAGATCTATCTGACAAAGAAAAAACATTGGAAGATTTGACAATGATATCTCAGGAAGAAGAAATTATAGAAGTGACCTTTAGGAGTGGGAGAGTATTACCTCCAAAAATAGCTCCAACAGATAAAGGAGAACAAATATATGCTCGAGAAGAACTACCTCCACCTCCACCAGTGGAAGAACCACATAACCAAGAGAAAATTAGAGGATCATACAAAGTAGATTACAATGTGCTAGCTCATCTTAGGAAGTTGCCGACCAAATTAAGCATCTACGACACTCTGATCTTATCAAAGGAGATGAGAGTCTTTAGTTATCGCCTTGCTCAACCCAGAGATATGTTTAGCCCAATTGGCCAACACATCCTAGAATTAAGTTTGCTCGTTGAAAGAACAGTCTGGGGTAACCTTCACAGGTGATGATTTGATGCTGGGTACCACCGACCACAATCGTCCACTCTAAATCTTCGTTAACATTGGTAGATTTGTGTTGTCCAGAGTTTTAGAAGATCCTGGAGCATCACTCAAACTTGATGAGTCTACGGACATTGTCCAATTTGGATATTGAAGCTCAGGAACTTACGACCGATAAAATGATGCTAAGAGGATTCAACCAAAAGAGAGAGAGATCCCTTTGATCCATTACATTGCTTATGAAGGTTGGAGAATTGCTTATGAAGCATTGCTTATGAAGGTTGGAGAGCTAGTAACAACCGCTAAATTTCATATCATCGACGCCAAGACATCTTTCAATACTCTACTAGGTCGACCGTGGATTCAGAAACACAACATGGTTCCATCGTCTCTACACCAGTGCATCAAGTATTACAAAAAGGGACAAGAGCATTGCATGAAAAGAGATTTACAACCTTTCTCAGTGCATGAAGTTGGTATTTTTGAAGATGCTGCCTACTACACGCCTCTAAAGAAAACTATATTCTCAAGCAAAATTGTCACAAATAAAAGTGAAAATTTAGAAAAATCACAAAGAGGAGGCCATTCAACTCCGCTTCAGCGATATTCCACCACTCTTTTGCAAGAAGTTGGTGGAGGTTCTTTTAGTTTGCACACCTGAGGTTGAGGCTGATGATGTGGACAAGGAAAAACCAATTCAATTGTTGAACGGACTAGGCCAACCATCAACATTGGTGATGAAGACAGTTCCGAAGATGAAATAATGATGAAAAATTAGAAGAAACCTCAGTACGAGTTATCCTTAGAAGATACAGAGAAAAGTGAATATGAGACGATGTATGATCGGATAAACCACTATGTGAACACTATGACCTTTACTCCGATTCTCCCTCAAAAGGTCAAGAGTTTAGAGCTCAAGGAAGTTCGTAGCACTGGTTCAAAGCCGATCAAGTTTTGTCGTGCTTCTACCTCTACTGATCTTGAAAGTCATGTAAACTTGGATGATGATCCTAATGAATTAATGGAATTGCCTTTTGGATATTTTTGGCCTTGTGTACAAAAGTTAATTCACCAGGGACATTTGCTCAAACAAAAATTGAAAGATAAATTACAACTTTTTGAAAAATTATGGAATGTTAAAAGTCAAACTCCAAACTTGAAGGAGGGTCTCGAATTTGGTACAGTTGGGGCAGTCGATGATTCAGAATTTTGCTACTGGTGAATCGGAAGGGGATTGCCTCAATATGGAGGATGAATCTACTGATCAACTAATATAAAATGCTCCGCTAGAATTTAAGGAGGAAATTAAATCAAATATTGATGAACTGTAGGATATTAACCTCGGGATTGAAGAGCAACCCTGACCTACATTTATAAGTTCTCTACTCAACGAGGAAGAATCTTTACAACTGATCAAATTGCTAACAGAATTCAAAGATTGCTTCGTATGAAGCTATGATGAGATGTCAGGAGTGTCAGCAAAGGTTGCAGTTCATAAACTCGGGGTAGACAAAGAAACGACCCCAGTGAAACAAGCTCCCAGAAGAATGCACCTCGAAATAGAGCAGCAAGTCATCGCCGAAGTGAAGAAATTAATGGTACTAACTTTGCAAAAGAACCTAACTTTGCAAAAGAACAACAATACCTCACATGGTTAGCTAACATTGTCCCAATTAAGAAGAAAAATGGACAAATCAGTGTTTGTGCCGACTTCAGGGATTTAAACAAAGCGTGTCCAAATGATGAAATTTTGTTATCGATACCAGAAATGATGGTGGACATCACTTCTACGCATGAAATCATCTCTTTTATGAATGGATCATTGCGATACAACCAAATCAAGATGGCTCCCGAGGATGCAGCACTTACAGCCTTCATAACACCTATTGAAATTTTCTGCTACACAGTGATGCCGTTTGGATTGAAGAATGCTGGAGCAACATATCAACGTGCAGCAACGTGCAGTGACAAAGATTTTTTATGATCTCATTCACAATCAAGTGGAATGCTAAGTCACCAAGAGGAAGCAAAAAATAGACCATTTGTACGATTTGATGATCATGTTCGAATGGATAAGGCGATATGACCTTAAAATGAATACCTCAAAGTGAACCTTTAGCATTACCTTTGGGAAGTTTCTAGGATTTGTTGTTAGTCATCGGGGAATCGAGATCGACCCAGATAAGATTAAGGCTATCTTGGAAACGCCCCCACTACCCAAAACCTTGAATTAACTACGTTCTTTTCAAGGGAAGTTGACATATCTGAGATGCTTTATTTCTATTCTCTCAGGTAGGTGTCAGCCATTCTCGACATTAATTAAAAATTACTCCAAATTCCCTTGGGAAGAGAAATGCCATCGGGTCTCTGAGGACGTTAAACAATATTTAATGACAACTTCTATCTTGGCAGCCCCTTTTCGGAGAAAACCTTTGATACTTTATACTGCGGCTTTAGACGACTCTCTTGGAACCCTCTTAGCCCAAGTCAATGATGACGGTAAAGAAAACACACTCTACTCCTTGAGATGCCGCCTAATATCGATGGAGATGAGGTATCAATCTACTGAGAAGCATTGTCGAGCTATGATTTTTGCTGCCCAAAAGCTTAAAAATTAAATGTTTTCTCATAAGATTACCTAAATTTCAAAAGTTAATCTGTTGCAAACTTTTGATGACCCGAACAACACTCTCCAGATGTCTAGCAAGATGGTCAACAATTTTATTGCAATTTGATATAACTTTTGTTCCCCTCCGTGCTATTAAGGGACAGATTTTAGCATACTTTCTTGTTGCACAACCACTTCTAGCTTGGTCCCCTCTTAATGATGAACTACCAGATGAACAGGTACTACAAATGGAATTCTCCAGTGCACAACACTGAGAAATGTACTTTGATGGAGCTTCATCAGCCAGAAAGGACAAAGGATCAAGCACAGTTATACCACGCAAAGCAGGTATTGGATTGATCTTTATCACGCTAGATAATGGTATGTCGAGGTTCTCATACCACCTGACAGAGCCATGTACCAACAATGAAGCAAAATATGAAGCCTTAATCACTAAATTATAGTTGGCAATCTCGATTATATAACATATATTGCCATCTATGGTGACTCACAACTCGTCATCCAGCAAGTCCCCGGACATTACAAGATTTTGAAACCAAGATTAGCAGAATACCATCGAAATATAATGAAGCTACTGGAGCAGATCCCAAACGTCACTTTCTACTGTATTCCTAGGGGAGATAATTCCCATCTAACGGTTTAGCAAAACTCGCAAAAGAATTGGCATGTCCCCCTCAGGATTACATTGACACCACAGTACAAGGAAGACAAGTTTTGTCTCGGATCAACCGCAAAACTCTACACAAGCTCGGAAAGAAGAAGAAATGATAATTACGATTGTGGATATCAATGAAGATTGGCGCAAGCCATTAATAGAATATTTGCATACTGGAAATCTACTAGATAACAAGTCTGAAGCACATCACATTACAAAAAGGGTTATGTCTTACGCTCTAGTGGGTGATGTTCTCTATAGAAGATCATTCTACCAGATGTGACTACGATGTTTAAGCAAAATAGAAGCACAAAATATTGTCAAAGAAGTACATGTCAGATTGTGTGGCGCTCAACAATCAGGGCCAAAGATGAAACTAAAGATCAAAAGACTTGGATATTATTGGACAGCAATGCTGTCCAACTGCATGGATACAGCCAGAAGATGTCTCCAGTGCCAGGTACATGGGGTGGTCTTACAACAACCTCCGCATGGGCTACACCCAACCATTGCCTCGTGGTCATTCGAGTGTTGGGGCATGGACATAATAGGTCTGATAAACTCTTCATCCTCCAAAGAACACATATTTGTACTTGCCGCTACAGATTATTTCTCCAAATGGGCATAGGCAGTACCGTTACGAGAGGTTACGACACAACACATCCTTCAATTCTTCAAAAGCCAAATCTTCTACCGTTTTAGAGTACCGCGAAGAATAATTTCCGACAATGGGACAGCTTTTAAAAGAACCAAAATCAACAATTTCATCAAATGATACAGGATAGATTGGAGATACTCTACAATTTACTATCCCAGAGCAAATGGCCTGGCTGAAGCCTTCAACAAGACATTGGTACAAATTTTAAAGAAAACACTGGACGAAAATAAAAGAGATTGGTACAAAAAGTTATTAGAAGCTTTTTGGGCTTATCGGACAACTTTTAGAAGTCCCACTCAGTGCACACCCTACATGCTCGTGTACGGGTCTGAGGCCATACTACCATTAGAAGTTCAGATGCCGTCTCTCAGAGTCGCTGTCGCCAACCAACTTACAACGGAAGAAAGTGCAAAACTCAGACTTGAAGAATTAGAGAGTCTTGAGGGGCAATGACTTGAAGCACAACAACGTTTGGAACTTTACCATCTAAAGATGGTACAAGATCATGATAAATTGGTCCACCCAAGGACATTCAAAGTTGGTGAACTTATCCTTGTCTTGTCCTTATTCAAAGTTGGTGAACTTATCCTTGTGCTCAAAAGACCCATTCTTGCACACCGCAAGATAGGTGGAAAATTTGAGCCAACTTGGGAGGGTTAATTTGTACTTTAAAAGGTCTACGCATGAGGAGCCTACCAGTTAGTGGATTTCTGAGGTGAAAGACCCATGCTGCCAATCAACGGACGATACCTGAAGACATATTATGCAACCTGACATTGCTTGATTTGAAATTTTGAAATTTAAATTGTTCTAGGGTTATCTATTTGGCCAAATGTTTATGACCGGGTCCAAAATTTTGTAACAAGATTAACCTAAATTTAATGAAAGTTTTTGAAATTACACATTTCAATTTTCTCTTTTAAACTTGATATTCTACTAAATTAAACAAAATATATACATAAAAAAATAACAAAATATATACATAAAAACAAAATATATACATAAAAAAATGGTTTTCTCACCAACATAAAACAAAAATTTTCTTTAATAAACACTTTTTTTTTTATTCTTGTTCACGCCAAGTTTCAACTCACTGATATTTTTCGTGTCATCTGCAGAGAAATGTCAGGCTAGAGGCTGATCTTTGCTTTTAAAGATGGTTGGAACCTCTCACTCAACGAGTAAAGGGCGCCGTAGAGCGGCACCATAACTTTGAAATGGACTTTAGCCAAGTCAACATAGACTATGAAGTTCCTCTGATGGATGTGGTTAGCCGTCAGGAGAAATAAGGTCTACCCTCACTGCTAAGGTTCGACACCATAAATAGTTCCTCACTAAAGGAGAAAAATGTAATGGTACAACAAGACCCGATGGAGGGGACCAGTCGCCTACCATCTATGATAGCTACGCCGACCGGAGGCCGACTCGCTGCCGATATTGAAAGACTTCCAGATGCACCACTACGGAGGACTCAGCGCAGAAATGCTAGCCGCCGAAAACATAGGGCTTTTTGACGTTAGGAGAGGAGATGCTAGAAAGAGGTAGAGAACTTGCTCTCCCCTATCCCTGAAGGGGATATCTACGATCCGAGCATGTGAGAGACCTCTTCCAGAATACCTGTTACAGACGATGAGTCAGGATTTGTTACAGAGCCGGAAATACCACCAGCTTCAGATGTTCATTGTATGGGTTTCCCGACCTGTAACGTCAAAATACCAGCACGTACGTCAGCCATAGGGGCATTGGTGGAGTGCTCGGACTGTAATGTCCTCCACTTGGAGCGCTACAATACTTTAGAGGAATATGTATCCTCTGATGATGGATTTCAGACCACTGATTACCCGATGGATGCAAAACCATATGTCCCGTTGGGTGCAGAGCCATATATTCCATCAGACGCAGAGTCATACATTCTGTTGCAGATAGAGATAGCACTAGCCTAGATTCCCGTCAACATTGAAATGAGGGAACATCTCCGATAGCCACCAATCAGCAGTACCGCAGAATACTATAAGATGAGCAAAGTAAGCAAAATGGACTTTGAATTCTATGAAGAAGTGCAAGGTAGGAAGTGCAAGGTAGGTTCATCAACTTCATCAACATATTAGAAGGCTTGGAGTTATATACTAGGGTCTTCTCTGAGAGCGACGAATGAAGTATTCTCGACTACATCTTTGATCTAAAAGATAGGGGTCGAGCAGGCCTGCTGATGGAAAGAACCTATTCCAAGCCACGAAAGTGGATCCGTGAAAAGGGCAGGATCACCACACAATGTGGTTGCTGTTACAACTTCACTAAAGATAGACAAGGAAATCCTCTTGGGATGATTAAAGTGGATGATTAAAAGAATGGTCCAATGGAGCATACTGCTAGATGACTATATTCCTAGCAGTTGTATAATCAACATATATGATGAAGGAGACTGCATACCTTCACACATTGACCATCAAGACTTTGTGAGGCCTTTCTGCACGGTCTCATTCATTAGTAAGAGCAACATCCTATTTGGAAAAAAAATAGATGTTATCGGCTCTGGTGAATTCAGAGGGTCCGTGGAAATTCTGCTACCCGTTGGTTCAATACTAGTTCTTAAAGGAAATAGAGCAGACATCACCAAACACCGTAGGGTGTCTGTAACATTCCGAAGGATGTACGACAACAAAATACCATATGGATTCCAACCAGACCAAGAACTACTATCATATGAGTAATGAGAAGGTTGCACCTCTAAGCACATGCAAAGGGAACTCTTGTCCTGGAGCATGGCTTAGAAGGTCAGCTCGATCAGGAGCTCACCTCACCAGAGACAGACGCTCAGAGGATTCCTTTTTACTGCATTCTCATCGCAGCAGACATGATATTCATTAGACATGCTCAGCCTATGATATGTATTTGACATGGGATATTTTTGGATGTACTTTGATGTAGTCAGCATAATTGTACTTTTTGAGGCTTTTGCCTACACTCAATCTGTAACACATATTGAAGCAGATTAATGAAATCTTTTTCAGAATTCTATCTGTTTATTCAATCATACGTTGGTTCGAGATTACAATGAACAAAGAACAAAACAATAAAAAACTTAATAATAAAATTCAAATAAAACACTCTTTTGCAAATTAATCAACCCACAAAAATTAAATTATGGAAAACATATTTTGAAAATTAAACATGATAAAAACTACAAGAAAAGAAAATAAATCTGTTGAGTCGATTCTTTGGATTTCGAGGTCTCTTACTCTTTGCTCGCGCAGCACGACTATCCTTGTCTACATTAACTTTTCACATCCTTGTGAAATTTCACATTCTACACAAAAACCTCATAAAATTTTGCACATCTTCCTCAACAATGTCAACCTTTTCACATAACACATATCTATGGGTTCAACACCTCAAACTCTTTGTAACTTTCAATTCTCATTTTTGGAATCAGTCCTAAACTTCTGATTCCCTTCTTTTGAGATCAGTCCCTAACTTCCGACTATCTTTTGAGATTGATCCTTAACTTCTAATTCTCATTTTTGGAATCAATCCTTAACTTATAAGTCCCTCCTATTGAGATCGGTCCCTAACTTCCGATCCTCTTTTGTGAGATTGATACTTAATATTCAGTTCTCATTTTTGGAATCAGTCTTTAGCATATGATTCCCTCCTATTGAAATTGGTCCCTAACTTCCGATCCTCTTTCTGAGATTGCTCCTTAACTTTCAATTCTCACTTTTGGAATCAGTCCTTAACTTCTGATTCCCTCCTTTTAAGATTGGTCCCTAACTTCCGATCCTCTTTTTTTGATTGATCCTTAACTTTCAATTCTCATTTTTGTAATCATTCATTAACTTCTTATTCCCTCCTTTTGAGATCGGGCCCTAATTTTCGATCCTCTCTTGAGATTGATCCTTAAATTTCAATTCTCATTTTTGGAATCAGTCCTTAACTTCTGATTCCCTCATTTTTAGGTCGGTCCTTAACTTTTGAACCTCTTTTTGAGGTTTTATCCTTTAATTCTTTTGAATCTCTTTTTGAGATTGATCCTTAACTTTCAATTGTCCCTAACTTTTGATTCTCCTAACTTTTGATTCTCTCCTTTCGAGGTCAGTCCCTAACTTCCGATCCTCTTTTTGATATGGATACCTAAATTTCAATTCTCATTTTGGACTCAGTCCTTAACTTCTGATTCTCTCCTTTCAAGGTCGGTCCCTAACTTTCGATCCTCTTTTTGATATTGATACCTAAATTTCAATTCTCATTTTGGGATCAATTCTTAAATTTTGGTTCCCTTCTTTCGAGGTCGGTTCCTAAATTCCAGCTCTCTTTTTGGAATCAATACCTAAATTTCAATTCCCATCCTGGGGTCAGCACTTACATACTGATTCCCGTCCTCTATAAATACCTGAAACTTGATAAATAAAACCCACTCTCCAGTCCCCACCGAGAGTTCCTACTTCATGATTTCGATTAAATATTCACCTGCTAATTCCCCAGCAGAAACAAATAGCACACACAACTCTACACCTCCCTCTAGGTCTGTTGTCTTAGAAGTTTGTATTGGTTGTATTAATCTTGTCGGTCAACGCCAATACGTACGGTGTGCTTGCTCAGCACACCACACCTATTGGGGGTCCATTTGTTGACCTCACTTTTGGTTGAGGTTTAGTTTTTCCTCTTTAGTAGCCTAAGTTCTAGCCATGGGACTTTCTTGTTGACTATTCTTAGAAAACAAGAAAAGGAACCCTCACCATTAGAAATTCTACCCTCTTCCTTGCTTAACTTGAAGTTTCACATATTGGTCCTAACCTCTAACACTTAGTAGGTAGGGTCAATATGAGTGAGCTCAAGGTGAGTTCCCATAGGACTGATTGCCCTTAGGGTTGACTCTGAGTGTTTGTCTGGGACTAAAGCACTCACTTGCACTCGCTTTCACTCATAATCACTCACAACCCTAAACCCAAATTTTCCTGACTTTGGTCCCTTGTCCCTTGATTCCCTTGATCCTTTGGGAGAGTCATGTAGATGGTCCCCTAAACCCACTAGCCCTAGGCTAAGGTTTAGCTAATACCAGTACATAGAAGACCCAAATAGATTTTTCATTGGTCCATAGCTCATCTGTAGTGGTTAGCTTCCCTAGTCTACCCAAAATATTCAACTTAGCCTTTTGCCCCCAAACCTACCCAAATTACCTAAACACCCCCAAATCCCAAATTTGGTCAAAATCCTCAAATTCATCCAAAATATCCAAATTATTCAAAAATCATTTCAAACCTCTTGAAAATACCCAAATTGCCCAAAACTACTACAAAATGACAATTTTACCAAAATACCCCCAAAATTGCCAAAATTACAAAAATACCCTTAGCACCCCAAACTTTCCCAAAATAATTGCCAAAATTACAAAAATACCCTTAGCACCCCAAACTTTCCCAAAACCTCCAAAATCACTCCAAATGTCTCCAAAATCCATTTGGAACCCTATATTGGACCAAATCTGACCAATTTAATCATTTTGACCAAAACCCCCAAATTGCCTTTAAAGGCCCAACTTTCCCAAATTTACCTCAAATGTCCGTCAATTAGGTGTCCATCTCCCACCAAATTCAATCATAAACTCAAATTCACCTTCCATATGACCAATTTAAACAAAATCCAAGCTCAATTTGCCCATGCTTTGAGCACAACTTTGATCTAGGTCAAACCTACAAATTTGGCTACATGACTTAATCTCACTAAATTGAACCCCATAGCCTACTCAATTTGCTACAATTTGTGTTGAAAACTCTTAATAACAATCCTACACATAAAAATTGACCTTCAATTGGCTTTGGTGAAGCCTTAATTTCATTTAATTTTGACATAAGTCCAAAAAACCCCAATTATGCTTCAAATTGGCCATACCTCAAAATTCCACCAAATTGATTATCTTTACCCCAAGGCAACCAATTTATGTTGAAAACACTTCATGACATTCCTATTGACCATTTTCAACAATCAATTTTGACTTACAGCCCAATCTAGACCCAAGTCTAGCCCAACATGCCCAAAGTGGCAAAAATTCCAAAATCCTTCAAATTGAACCCCTGATTAAACTCAAAATCATTTCAATCCTTCATCAAAACTCTTCATTACAGTCATCTACACAATGTTGATCAATCATTTAGGCTCAAGTCATGCCTAGCCCAACACAAACCTAACTTTTGGTCATTGGAACCCAAATTGAACCTATACACCAAAATTGGCCTAACCACCATAAAGTCACAAAATTTGTGACTCCACAGCCACTGAGCTCTTCCTTTGGACCAGGCTAAACAACACGAAACCCACCCAAGAAAGTTATGGACTCAAAACATGTTATGGATTAATGGATCCCCAAATTAAGGGATTTATTCCCTTTTTTATGCCTTAACCACAAAATCTCCCTCATCATCACTAACACTTAGGGGTAAATCCTAATTAAGCCTCCCCCTGACTCACTTGACCTCCTGACCACCTCCCCTGGCCCTGTCGGCTGGCCTGATCACCAGAAAACCCCAAAACCAAGAGCCCCAAAGACAAATCAATCCCAATCTCAACCCTAGATGCCACCTCAGCCTAATTAACCTTTGGAGCTCCTCAGTCCTCCACCTAAGCAAGCCCTTGCACCCAAGGCTAGGCCCTGAGCTCCCCTCTCCATCCATGGCTATAAAACTTAACCTCTACGGCCAACAAAGAGGTGCTGAAATTTTCTCAAGGAGGCCCATCTAAATTGCACCCATAGCCTCCTTTAGACCTCCTCAGTGCAATCTAACCACTTCCTTGCCCTAATTCCCCTTGCCGGAGTTCAAATTTTGAGCTCAAATTCTTGACAGAGATAGGACAGAAATCTGCACTCCTCCACAGTGCACAAAAATCAAATTAAACTTACCCACACCTTCACCATAGTGAAAGAAGACAAAGCCCTATAAAACTCCCCTCACAGAGAGCCTAGCCTCTAGACTTTGATCAACACCCAAATTCGGCCTTAATTGAATTGGTTCTAGAACTTTCACCATGACTAGAGGCTCAATCCCTAGCTTCCTTGGACCTCCACAAAAGTGTCGAGCACCTCTAATTGAAACTTCCCTTCTCAAAGCAAAGGTATTGAACTTCCCCTCTTCCCGAGCCTATTTTGATTCTCCATTTGATTAGGGTTAATTTAATGACATGTTTACCATATGGATGTGTTCGTCTCACTTAGGCGAGTACATGGGATCAAACCTGAGGTGATTTGGTTGACAAATGAGTGATATCTTAGGTTTTTAATGTTAACGGTCATGGGTTTACTCTATTTGGGGATGATGATGCAGAGTCGTTGGATGATGATGCAGGGATGATGATGCAGAGTCGTTGGATCGCACGTGTATCAAATGGAGGGCTCTGATTGCGTCAGATGGGAGAGTGGTTCATAAAGTGCGGGCTGAGTCAGTGGCTTCATGGAAGGCGTCGTCCAACCAAAGTGCACCACGCGTGTTTTCGGATCCGTCGTATGATTGCATGGTGTCGCGCGTTTAAATAGAAAAGTAGGGATTTAAATAATTTTGAAAATGCTCCCTACCTTGAAAAATTCATATCTTGGTGTAGAAAAATCACAAAAAAAAGAATAAAAATAACCTAGTGCTCAATGAATAGAGGAGAACAATGTGGAAATGGTTTGAAGTTTATTTGATGCATATTTTATTTTTAAGTAGTTAAATACTTATTTGTGTATTTTAACTCTCCATGCATATAGACATTTCACCATGACTTGATATTTTGGCATGTTGTTGCCTCTGTCATGTGGGATATTCCCTGATTTTTCCAAAGTCAGAGAAGACCTCTAGACTGAGATCCATATTTTTCAAATTTATGTTTATTACTTGCGTAAATTAATCATAATACTTAGCATGCTGCTTAGGAAAATCCAAATAAATTTTGGAAGTTTCATTGTGACCAGAGGACTTTTTGGAAAATTTTTCAGGGGTCAAGTCATTAAGAACACACTCAAATCTCACAAAATCCTAAAACACCAAGAAAATTAATGTGGAAAAAATAAAAATCTAAATGACTTATTTTGATTCTCCACTATGATATAAATTTCAGAGAACTCCCCATAAAATTTTTAAAATATTTGGAGCTTATTTGATAACTTAAATTGATTTTCTAAGTAAAATGACATGTTTTTTAACACTAAAATGATTTTTAATAATTAAATATAACTCAAAAAATCATAAAAATTAGTTTTGGGAGTTCTCTATGATAAGAGAAATTTTCTAAACATAAAATTGTAAATAAAATAAAATTTTCATTTTTGAAGCCTATTTAAATATTTAAATAATTAAAAAATAATAAAAATCACAAAATTGATAAAATTAATGGAAATGTTCTAAATTGTTTCTTAAGAACTTAGGAGAAATTGAAATATTTTTCCTAATGTTCTAACTTAAAATATTGAATTTTAAAGCTTAAAATAATTTTTGAAGTCTAAAAATGAATATTTCTTAATCTTTCACTTAAAAAAATTCTAATAACTCAAAGAAAAATAAAAAAAAAGATAAAGTCTATTTCTCTGGGTTCCTTGGCCTCAGAGAGATTTAATAAAAATGTAAAACTTAATTTTTCACTTTTAAAATATTTTATAATTAATTAAAACTCTAGAAATTAAAATAATTTTAATAATTCAAATAGAACTCAAAAATTATGAAATTTGGCCCAAGTGGTTCTCTGGTCCAAGCCTACCTCCAGTAAAAATTTTAAGTGATTAGGTTTTGCCTTGGTCAAGTTGTTGAATTTTCCTTAAGAAATCCCATTCTTGCATATAAATAAATGTATAAATTAAATTAAAATTTGAAAAATCATATTTTTCTCCTATGATGTCTTAATTGCCCCATGAGTAAGGTGGGATGAAAATTCCAAAGTCATTTGAATTAAATTTGATGAATTATGAAGTGATAGAAAGTGATAGAGCCTGAAGTGATAGAGCCATAGGGGCAAAAGTGTAATTTTAGAAATTTAGCCTTAATTAATATTTAGGCTTAATTCAAGAAAAGAAAATGGGCAACCTTTAATCTTAATTAACATATTTAGATGATTGAAATACAAGGGATTAATTGGTAGAAATCAATCTCACTTTTTCCAGTTAAAGGATAAATTTGAAATTTCCTAGACGATTAAAATTTGGGAGTCTACCAAATTAAATGATCTAGACTTAGGGGTATAGTTTTGGGTGTTAATAACTCACTGATTTAATACCGCTATCTGGTGTTCAAGTGACATTCAAATGTTTTGATGTTGGATTATTATCACTAAAAAATTAATCTCTTTCAAAATGACTAAGATATCCACTAGAATCTTAAGGGCTTAGTAGTGACCTAAGCTAAATCAAATTTGATTAAATGAGGATTAGAAAAGTGAATGTAACTAGAAATTGAAGACTACAAGCCCAACTTAAAAAGAAAATTGTCTAAGTGTCTTAATAACACTAACTTGTCCCTTTAAGGGTCTTCACCTTCATAATTCTCAAATTGAATGATAAATGATAATCACCCTACTCTTAGGGGTAATTGAAACATCACTGTTCATTGAACACTAAAAATATTTATAGGATGGATTATTAAGCAACATAATAAGTTTAAATGAGCTTGAGACATTTCACCAGGTAGTGAGGGGAAAGCATGGACCTGCCTTTTTCCCCTGACCTGTTGGATACCTCGGAGGTCTACTAAACTTGATATGTTTTGCTTAATAAAATCATCCTTAATCAAACCAATAAGACTCACCAAGATATTATCTAGATGCCTTAGTTTTTCCCGATTTACATAAAATGACCTTACATGCATTTTGAGTTTCAGCTGGAGATAACGGGAAGACCATCAAGGTACGCTTTTACAGTTTACAGTACAATCTTTTTTTGATACTTTCCATATTGTACTTTTATGCTTTCAAAACTTGGATGCTAAATAATGATGTCACCCACATGTAAACCAAAAATGCTAGGATAGTCGTCAACCAAAACCAAAACCAAAATTAAAATCAACCAAGATAAAAATCACCTCCACAACATTCAAAATAGAAAACAACTCAAAATTTAATCACAAACGCATGAAAACAACAACTGCAACTAAATTAAGACATCGTTATCCGCCCCTATTGGATGATTGGGAATCCCTTGGAGGAGGTAACCTATGGTTTCTAACAAGGCTTCGCACGGTATAAATAAAAGTATGGAACTCATTAAGTTGAGTTTAGTAAATTCATTTGGATTAGTTATTAAGTTGAGTTTAGTAAATTCATTTGGACTAAGTGAATACAATAGAAAATAGTGGTACCGGAATAAGGGAACCATGTGATCCTAAACAGTGTTGCTTTAATCAACTTTAACATCCCTCATAATATTTAAAGAACTTCAACCATAAGGCCATCTGACTTGATATCATAACTTGGCACCCTAGAAAACTTAAACTCGCCAAGACAAGGAGCTTGGAGCTAGCATGATGAGCAGCACGACCATCTTCAACAACAAAACATGTCTTCCCCAGCTAAACCAATTTCCTTAGAATAAAATAACCAAGCCATATGATTTTGAAGTAGTTTTCTTATGCAATATAAATCCTCACCTCATCTTTAGGTCATTGTACAACTCTGCTGCACAATATAAGCCCTAACTTGTCTTAGGATTCCGAGGTTGTCACTCGTCACGACCTAAACCCTCACATCTTCCAGGTTATTTGTCTGATCATTTCACACAAATATAAGCCCTAAACTAATAAAATTGGCAGAATGAAACACTCAAATAAATTTCTCCTCAAAACTGAAGCCAAAAAATAGCATAAACTAGGAAGTCACTTAGGTTCTTCTCCGGATTCATGACATCCCCTAGTTCTTCCTTTTTTGGATTCTAAAAACAAAATGTTCCAAACTTGAACCAATCCCATTTCATACCTCTTTGTCCGATTTCATTGAAAATTTCTATCCTTTTGAACTCCTTGAAGATAATATTTATTAATTTTTATCGAGAGTTTTCTTAGGTGACTTTGGTTATCTAAGATTTAATTAACTATAGGGGCTTGCCCTTATAGGAAGCTTGTCCGAACCCAGCTTAATATAAGCCCTATTTAATTCTTCATGTTAAATAGGAGATTTATCGGCAAATAAAATAAATGTCATATATTTCTTAGTTTATTTGATCGAGCCTCATCCTCATGTCTTGTGTTCATCCTTCGGGATAGATACAGGGTTTGAGGTATAGTGCTCATTCATTTAAACTATGATAAATATGGGGTCAGTTTGATCTCATATTTTTCTAAAACTTATATATATATATGTAAATTAAACTTCCTTCCGAAGCGGGTGATGGGATTTCGATTCTGGTGACCGACAGCTTCTTACGGGCAACTCTACAACCTAAAATAGTGCCGACAAGATCCTACGTAAGGAAGGTTCTGTGGATGTATTTGGCCCTCCACCATCAGAATGTGGGGTTAGTTCCAGTTCTAGGATTTTGTCATTGACTAAGTCGCAGAGGAAGAACAATAACCGTAAGATTTTGAAGGTCAGGAGGGCAGAGGTTGCATAGTTGGCCCTTGCAAAGGCAGCTATTTAGTTGGAGGAAATTGAAGTACTTGAAACCTCACTGCTTCTCAAAGGGAGTAGGTTTTACCCACTGTCCACTTTTACTTGAGAAGAAAGCATCTATAAGATTGCTGCCACATTACCGTAACTGCATGACCACTGTGAGAGGTCCACATCCCTCACATGAATTTGTTCTATTTTAGAGAAATTAGAGACAGGAAAGAAAGTGTGGGTAACTAGGGCCCGTATCAGTACTTCCAGAAAAGTCGAAGGAACACTCTTCTTAAGTGTATCATGAATCTGATACTCTGACAGTCGCCATCACAATTTCTTCAGAGCCCACCACAGAAAGGAAAGATTTTGACGAAGAGCTGACGAATCTGAAAATTGTTAAAGGGAAGGAAGTTAATGTTAAGTTGGGAATACTCAGATCCAAAATTACAGAGTTAGTTATGGAACAAGGAATGGATGTCAATGATGAGGATTATGACTTGTCGGATTACATAGATTAGGAGTTTGCTGAGATCAATGACGTTGAAACCAGAGCCATGCCATCTTCACGTTATGCTCTACCGCTTATTAGGGAGAATGCTATGGATGAGTGGCAAAGTGTAAGCCAACAAAGGGATGAGCAAATCTACTGCCTCAAAAGGAAAGTTGAAGAAATAATGACCGTCGTGATCATTATTCAACAGATGGCATATCTGAAGTTAAACAAGCCAGAGATTATGCACATCACGAACAAAAAGAAAGAAATCACTTCAGCTAATAGAGATGAGCTATCGAAGAAACATTCAGCCTAGAACATGGTACCAAAAAATGGCATGAATGAGGTGGTAGAAAAACAAGTAAATGAAGCCTTAACCAAATCAAAAGGAGGTGCATTAGTTCTAAGGGTTAGGCCCTACCCGGAGGAATTTTTTGTATTATATTCTAAGGGCTTTGTACCGCCAACATTCAAGACCTTTGAAGGGATAGGAAACCCCTCAACAACACATTGCACACTTCTAGGGAAGCTGGTGCAACACGGAGGGTGACGAGGCATTATCATTTTATCACATTGTGAACAGCCCCTCAGAATTTGCATTTGATTGCTGGTAGGCTTTCCTTTTATATACTTCTGCTTCTGACTCCATTGCTAAGAACAAAATGTAAGTTTCCTGAAAACAGAAGCAAAAAACTTGATCCCTATCTTGTATGATAATACTATGATGTATGTGTGTTTAGATTCTCAATTCTCTCTATTTAAATTTCTTTCAGTACAACGGTGCCAAATACTTGACTTTGAGGAAAGTAAGAGTGCAACTATTATATTTAAATATTGGGATACTTCACAAGTATACGTATCGGTATCAACTAATATAAGACTTTTTAATTAAGTCCCAAAATATCAAACCCATAGGGAGAACTACAAACTCTTAATAAAAAATTAGATAGCAAACTCTACTTTGAAAAAGAGTCTTACTCAAACTATAGATGCAATGGTAGAAATAAAAAATTGATTCTTTTTGATAATTTTGATAATTGAAAATAAAGTAAACAACTGACTAAATTTAACTAGATTTTTGTAAGATGAAAGAATTACAAATAAAATATTTTTTTTCTTATCATGAATCATTAACAAGTATAAGAATTCTGTTATGAAAATATTTAAATTGTGTTATGTCAAATATGAGAAATATTATTCTTTACCCTTACTAGAGATGCTATAAAGAATATTAGCTAATCTAAAGTTTGAATAGTCCTGAATAAGCGCTGGGTATGGAAATACTAGCTCTCACCCTAAAGTTCCCTCTTTTCTCTCCACCTGGGGGCTAACCTCTCATATCAATACTTAAAACAATATACCAAATTGGGGGCTTTAGTCTATCACTCTAAAGTTCTCCAACTCTACACCCATCAAAGTTTATTTCCCTATTTATTTGCACTCAACCATATGACTTACATTCTCATCTATACAATCTCATGTGATTCTACCATTAG
This sequence comes from Phalaenopsis equestris, assembly GCF_001263595.1. NCBI lineage: Eukaryota > Viridiplantae > Streptophyta > Magnoliopsida > Asparagales > Orchidaceae > Phalaenopsis > Phalaenopsis equestris. The sequence continues at coordinate 216,095 of NW_018219705.1, read as the reverse complement.
TTTATTGAGACAATACCATCACGGATCTTACATATTCTCACAACAAATATTAACATCTTAATTGACCAAATCAAGAAGTAAATGATGTAAAAGGCTTAAATCATTACAACTTCTCCTAGCATTATAGATCAATAATTCACACAACTTCCATCCAACACTTAATTACTTATCATAACACTTAATTACTTATCATTTATCCAACACTTAATTACTTATCATTTTAAGGAAAAAGACTACTCAGAATTCATAGAAAAAAACATAACAACAATTAAGTTTAAAAGTAGAAATCATGTAAAAACACAGAAGTCTAAATTAAAACTAAATGTAGTCACAAGATAAAAACTTATCTTAGAGATAAAAACTCTAGTCACAAAGATAAAAACACTTGAGTTTCCTTTGAATCTCTTCCATTCTCTTACAATCCTCCCTAGGTCTAGTCGCCTAACCCTCAAAATTCATGAAGAAAACACAACAACAATTAAGTTTATAAATAGAAATCATGTAAAAACACAAGAAGTCTAAATTAAAACCAAATTTTGTCACAAAGATAAAAACTTATCTCAAATTCATCTGCACCAAACTCTTGAAGTCCTTTGAATCTCTTCCTTTCTCTTACAATCCTCCCTAGGTCTGGTCGCCCAACCCTAGAGAGTTAAAATTTCTTTATTTCACTCACAAACTAAAATTGATTCTTACTTAGAACTATTTAATTACTTTCTGCTTCACTAGAAATAAGAAAAGTGAGAAGAAGCCTTAAATAAGATCCTACAACTCCTTAATTTTTTCTTTCTAAAAGTGTCCTAAGACTTCTAACTCTCTCAATTCAATCCAAGTCCTCCTTTTTATTGTTTTCCAAAAGGTGCTTTGGTCCAAAAGGTGCTTTGGTGTCTTTTCAAAATGTGTCTACATTCAATGAATCTTCCAAGAGTTGCCTCTTTTCAAGAGCTATTTCAATGTATTTTCAAGCCCATTAACTGTAATCTACATTTTCAACAAGAGTTGCTTCAAACATCCCCCATCAAAATTTGTTCAAAAATTCACTGAATTGTCATCATAACTACCTGGTGCGTATGCTCGAGGTCTACGGTGCTTAGGCGCATCCATCTCTATTATATAAATGCTATATATTTTAGGTCTATCAAAATACCCCAAACTTAAAACATTACTTGTCCTCAAGTGACACTCCAATCTTTCAAAACCAAATTAAGCTGACTATGCAAATGAGTTTCTTTAAGATATTCTAAAATTTTAGAACAAAACTCAGTGGAGGATAACATAAAAGCAAATAAACTCTATCTGCATAGAAACATTACTTGTCCTCATATTTGCATAGAAATATTCAATGAACTTCTATGCAGTGGAGGATAACATAAAAGCAAATCATAAATTCATAACATAAATTCATAACTACAACATAAAGAAAATACATTGTAGTAAATTGAAAAATTAAACATGAAATTCTTAAGTGAAGGTTAGCAATATTCTAAACCTTCCTAATATCTCTAAAATAAGTTATTCACAAACAACTAAACAACAATGTTTCACATAATCACTACCACAAAAATAAAACATAACTAATCACAACAAAATAAATACATTTTTAAACATCACAATAGTATCCAACACAACAAATAACAACACATAAAACAACAACAGTCCAAACAACTACAACAGCAATGACATATATAAAAGTAGCAGTCCAAACAACTACAACCCATAAAAGTTCATACAAGTTAAAAATAAAATATTCAAATTGATCCTCTTCCTCCTCATCATCACCATCATCATCATCTTCTTCCCAAAAACTCGTAGGCCCAAGTGAGGGTAATGTGGATATGAAGGAAATACCACACTTTGGTCACCCCTCATAAGGCTTTCCAAAGATGTGTGATATTATTCTTCATAATCACTATGTCTCTTCTTTCTCAAAATTCACAAATTTTCTTATTTTTGATTTAACATTAAATAACACATAATATTTCACACAAACAAACACTTTCATTTATTTTTTAAAACAAATACATTCATAATTTACACAAATTTTATGCAATCCAAAGATTCTTGGATGAGATATCTCCTAAACACATCGATTCAAAAACAAAACAAACTTAAAATCAAAACAAATAAAACAAACAAACACTAACGATGAACAAAAAAAATAAACTCTTGAACTTAATTCCATTCTTCTACTGGTGGAACATACCCGACGTTTCACTTGTTTCTTTCAGAGCATTCAAAATATAGAGTTGATAGAATGGACGGAGGTAAAGAACTCTCGTTGAGTCTTCTTCAATCCACTTATTTTTCAAATACATCGCCTTGTCTGCTTCTTCCATATTACTTATATGATTGAATTACATTTGGAGATGCCATTTGATATGTTCCAAGTGTTTGTTAGTGTCATTCACTTTTGCTTTGATTGAAGCCACGTTGGCCTCAATCTTTGTGATCTTCTCCGCTATTCTTTCTATATTAATGGCTATGAATCCGTTGTCTAGCTCTTGCACAGTTTGACTCAAGAACTTCTTTATAATGGCTTCTTCTTTCTTTTTCATTTTAATCTCCCAAGAAGACTTTTTTACAACTTCTCTCACTCTTTTTCTCTTTAGTTAGACTTTAGGATGAAAATTTGAAGTGGGGTAAAAATTCTCTTCATTTTCATGCTATTTATAGGCCTTGGATGAAGCCTAGACCCACTACTCATGTTAAAAAACCACTAAATTATGTTTAAAGCCACTAAACCATGTTTAGTCCTTCTAGAATATTAATTATACAAGTTTTTTAACTACCTTACTTAAGCTCTGCGTGTTGGGGATTAAGCGTCGGTGTTTATTTTAAAGCAGGTTTGTTTAACTTCCAAATATGCATTCTAACTCATCTACGTAAATAATTAAGGTCATATAATCATCACTATATCATTATATATTCAAAAATACTACCACATTTTTGTTAATCAAACACAACAACATATCATTTCAAACAAATACACGCTGATAACTATGGGTTGCCTCCCACAAAGCTCTTGGTTTTACATTGTCAACCCGACCTAATCAGCGCTTATTCTGGTTGACCCAACAACATAAGATTGTTTAATTTAAGTTGATTAAAAAAAATAGGGTTTCAGTCTGTAACCATTCATTTTGAATATTTTCTCAGTTTTAGGATCTTTGATATCCACAGTTCCATAAGGATAAACTTTTATTACAACAAACAGGACAATCCACTTGGACTTATGTTTCCTAAAAATAATCATAATCTTGCATTATATAACAAAATTTGTTGCCCTAACTCAAAATTTTTTTGTAAGAATCCTCCGATCATGCCACATCTTCATCTTTTATTTATAAATATTTGCACTCTCATAAGATTCATTCCTTATCTCTTTAAGCTCATTTAGTTGTAATAGTATTTTCTCACCAGCATCTTTTAAATTATAATTGAATTCTTTAATAGTCCAATATACTTTATGCTCAAGTTTAACTAGTAAATGTCAAGCTTTCTGAAATATTAGCCTATATGGGAACATTCTTATAGGAGTTCTATATGCAGCAGTCCTATATGCCCACAAAGCATAATCAAGTTTGACTAACCAATCCATTTATGTTGGATTATTAATTTTTTACAAAATTCTTTTATTTTCATGATTGGATAATTCAGCCAAACCACTGTCTGAGGATGATAAATAGTAGCAATTCGATGGTTAATATGATATTTCTTTACTAATTTTTCCATTACTGCATTTCTAAAATGACTTCCCCTTTCAGTTATGATCACTCTCGGCATCCCAAATTTACAAATATGTTTGTTCTTAAAATTGCAACACATTGAGCATCACATTGAGGTAAAGCAATAACTTCTATCCATTAAGACACATAGTTTACTGCTAACAATATATATAAATTTTTGAAAGATGGTATAAATGGTCCCATGAAATCTAATCCCCAAATATCAAATATCTCAACTTTCAACATATAATTGAGGGGCATCTCATTTCTTCTAGAAATATTTCTTACACCTTGACATTTATCACAAGTTTTGATATAAGCATTAACATCTCTAAGGATTGTAGGCCAATAAAATCCAGATTGTAAAATTTTGTTCGATGTTTTATCATGACCAAAATGTCCTCCAAAACTAGAATCATGATATTTTTGGATAATCTCATAAGTTTCTTATAAAGGCACATATCTTTGAATAATTAGATCTTTTTCTTGTTTATAAAAATAGCTCATCTTAATTTTCCTCTTCTTTTGGTATGTCAGACCATATGGCATAATATCTCTAACAATAAAGTTCACAATATTGACATACCATGGAACCTACTAACAATAAAGTTCACAATATCGACATACCATGGAACCTACTACTCATTAATATTGAACAATTTTTCATCTGAAAAATGTTCATTAATTTTTTTTCAAAATAAAGTGATTTTTCTAATTCAAACATAGACAGATGATCAGAAATTTGATTGTTAACTCCCTTCCTATCTACTGTTTCAAAGTCAAATTCTTGCCTAAGAAGATTCCATCTTATCAGTCTTGATTTTGCATCCTTATTTTTCATTAAATATTTAATAGTAGAATGATTTGTATGCACAACACTTTTTGTTCCAAATAAATATGATCTGAATTTATCAAAATCATATACTATTGCTAATAACTCATTCTTAGTTGTGGTAAAATTAATTTGAGCTTAATTATAAGTTCTACAATCATAGTAAAATACTTTGAAAATCTCATCATGTTTTTTTCCTAAAATAATGCCAATAGCATAATAACTTACATCACACATCAACTCAAAAGGTTTCTATCAATCAGGTGAAACAATATTGGTGCAGTCACTAATTTTTCTTTTAATAGCTCAAAAGCTTTTAGGTACTCCTTATCAAAATTAAAAATTACATCTTTTTGGTAAATGGAATAGAAGCTTAGCAATTTTTTAGAAGTCTATAATATATCGCCTGTAGAATCGAACATGTCCAAAAAATTCTTAATTTCCCTCACATTTGTTGGGTGAGGTAACTTAGTATCACTTAAATTTCTGCAGGATCTACTTTCATTCCATTTTTTTATATGTGATGTTCTAAAAAAAATCCTCCTGCTACCATAAATTGACATTTTTCCCAATTAAGGACTTCCCAATTAAGGACTAATATTTTTCCCAATTAAGGACTAATTTTTTTTCTTCACAGCACTTAAGAACTCTTGATAAATATTCTAAACATATTTCAAATGAAGTTTCAAACACTGAAAATCATCCCTAAGAACTTCAATTCTTTTTTCAATTAAATCACAAAAAATAACCATCATTTATCTTTGAAATGTATCAGGAGCTTTACATAAATCAAAGGGCATTCTTTTAAAAGTAAATTTACTAAAAGTACTGGTGAACTTTTGCTTTAGTCTTTATTTTGATCCTCAGGAGCTATTTATATTTGGTGATAACCAGTATATCCATACAGAAAACTAAAGTATTTATGCACAGCTAGTCTATCAACCATCTAATCTAGAAAGGGTAGAGGGTAGTAGAGGGTAGTAGAAAATGATCTTTCCTTGTGGCAAGAGTTAATTTTCTATAATCAATGCATATTCAACACCCTCTGACTTGTCTTATTGGTATTAAATTGTTATGTTCATTAATAGCCACAATCACTCCTTTTTCTTAGGAACATAGTGAATTGGACTAACTCATGTACTACCCGAAATAGGGCAGATACTTCCAGCATCTAACCACTTTAAAATTTCTTTCTTAGCAATTTATTTCATAACAAGATTCAATCTCGTTTGAGAATCAGCCATGGGATTGCAGTTTTCTTCCACAATAATTCTATGCATACAAATTGAAGGTCCAATTCTTTTAATATCAGTAATTGTCCATCCAAAGGTTTTCTTATAATTCTTCAAAGTTTTCATTAAACTCTGTTCTTCTTCTAAAGTTAAATTTGAGGAAATTATAATTGGTAATGTTGAGGAATCACCTAAAAAGACATATTTTAAATGTTTAGGAAGAACTTCAATTCAAGTTCAGGAGGGTTTTCAATCGATGGACAAAAAGATTTATCTTTTTCTATCGTATCCAAAACCTCAAAACTTTCTCGTGTATAATTTGAATCTTCCTCATGAAAATCATCATATTGCTCTAATTTCTCTTCTTGCTCACATCCATTCTGTAACATTCATCATCTTTACCATTTGCAAGATACTTCATTGATTTTAAAATACTAAATGTAACATTTGATCATTGACGCACATAGTTAATTCTCCTTTCTGCACATCTATCATAGCTCTTCATGTAGCTAGTAATGGTCTCCCCAAACTGATAGGTATCAATTTATCCTCCTCCATATCTAGTACAATGAAATAAATAGAAAAGATAAATTAATCCACTTTCACTAAAACATCTTCTATAACTCCCTTAGGATATGTTATTGAACGATCTGCTAACTAAAAATTCACAGTATTAGGGGATATTTGTCCTAATACCAGTCTTTTAATATTGATAATGGCTTAAGGTTAATGCTTGCACTTAAATCACATATTGCTTTCTCATAAAATTTGTCTCCTATTGCAAATAAAATTGTGAAGCTATTAGGATCTTTAAGCTTTTGAGGAAGCTTTTTAGGAAGCTTTTTTTGAATTATAGCATTGCACTCCTCACTAAGTACAACAGTCTCACTATTTTTTAACTTCCTTTTTCTGTGAAGAATATCCTTCATAAACTTCACATAGCTTAACATTTGCTCTAAGTCTTTAGCAAATGGAATATTAATTGTAAGCTTTTTAAGGATTTCTAAAAATTTTGAAAATTATGTATTCAACTTTTGTTGATGATGTCTTTGAGGAAATGGAGGTGGTGCTTTTTCCAAGTAAAATTTTAGTGGAGAAAAAAGTCTCTCTAAATTGTGGATTACTGTTAAAACCTAGAGGATAAGTAGATATATAATTTTTATTACCTTGGTTGTTCCAGTTTCCCAATGGCTTACTTGGTCGTTCCCCTATTGCTGATTATTACCACCCAAATTATTGTTATTCCAATTAAAGTTAGGATGGTGTTTCCAACCTAGGTTATAATAATTTGAATATGGTTTATTTGGCTTACTATTTATGACATTGAAAGTTTTTAATGATGTTTGAGAATCTATCATTTAGCCTAATGAACTCTCTTCAATCAATGAAATTGGTTGAGAATATGTTATTTTAAATTGTTCTAACTTTTTTAAGATTGTAGCAACTTGATTTGCTAACATTGCAAAAGCATCAGATTCATGAATATTGGATACTTTCTTAGGATTTACCCTCTCAGAAGGCCATTGAAAATTAATAGTTTCCATCTCTTCAATTAAAACATATGCATCATGAAATGGTTTTGAAATCAATGAACCATCAGCAGTGACATCGATAATAGATCCAAGAGATCCAACTAATCAATTATTAAAGTTTTGAATTATTAACCAATTTGGTATAGCATGGTGTGGACACTTTCTCGGGAGTTCCTTAAATCATTCTCATGCTTCATAAATAGATTCCCCTTTAAATTGACAAAAAAATACTATCATTTCTAAGCTTCGCGGTTTTTTTATTGATGGAAAATATTTAGCAAGAAATTTTTGCGCTAAATCACCCGAAGTTCTGATAGATCCAAGTGCTAATGAATTTAAGCATATCTTAGCCTTATATTTTATTAAGAATGGACAAAGTATAAGTCTAATAACATGATTTGAAACACCATCATATCTAAATATAACACACAATTCTAAAAAAATTGGTAAGATATAAATTTGGATCTTCTGTTGGTGCTCCCCCAAACTGATTATTTGATACCTGATACACCTAAAATATATTGTGCTTTTATACAAATTTTTATACTTATTTTTGAGATATTGCGCTTTAATGGAATGTAGTTGGTGTTTTTTCTTCAGGTACAACTAAAAAGCTGAAAAATGGCAAAAGGAGTGAAAAAGGATCAAATATGGAGCAAAAATGCAAAAAATGGTGCAAAAGTATTTTGGCGCCGATCCGGCGCTTAAGCGATGGTGAAACAGAGAAGGCCGCGGCTAAGCGCCAGAGTCCCCGCGCTTAAGCGCCAGCGACAATTACATGACGGGTTAATTCATTTTGACGAATTTTGAAGGGACACTATTGGCTAAAGTTGGTGGTTATGACCACTTGAAACAAAAATATGGTTAAAAGACTTAGAGAATACATCAAATTTGGACACATTTTGAAGAGATATCAAGGCACCACTTGGAAAACTATAAAAAGGGAGGCTTGGGACTCCTTAGGGGTTGCTTCTAGTCTCTTCAAGGGCTGCTTTTGAGGGAGACTGTGAGATGCCAATATCTATATATATTTTAGTTTTAATTTCTAGTTTTTGAGAGATAAGAGTGTTGTAAGAAGAGAAGAGATTCAAAGAAAATTTAAGGGTTTGGTGGAGGATTTGAGATAAGTTTTTATCTTTTTTTTTAACCCACTTTTGGGTTATGTTTTGTCTTCCCTCTTTAGTAGACTAGGGTCTAGCCATAGGATTTTCCTCTTGACTATTCCTAGAAAACTAGAAAAGGGACCCTGGTTTTTGAAACTCTCAACTCTTCTGTGCTCAACTTGAAGTTCCATCTACAAGTCCTAACCTCTAGCACTTAGTAGGTGGGGGCCTTTATAGAGGAAGCTCAAGGGGAGTCCCCATAGGACTGCTTGACCTTAAGGTTAACCTTGGGTGTTGGTATGGATCTAGTTCACTCACTTGCACCCACTTTCACTCACAACCCTAAAACCCAGATTTGTTGACTTTGATCCCTTGATCTTTTGGAACTCATGTAGATGGTCCTCTAGACCCACTAACCTTAGGCTAGGTTTTAGCTAAGACCAGTAGATAGAGGACCCAAATGGGGATTTCATTGGTCCATAGCTCAAATAAGGTGGTTTACACCTCAATTCTACCAAAATATCCAACTCTGCCTTTTGTCCCCAAATTACCTAAATACCCTTGAAACCCTAAATTTGACCAAAATCTTCAAATTTATCCAAAATACCCAAACTTATTCAAAAATCATCTCAAACTATTTGAAACTCCCCAAATTGCCCAAAACATCCCAAAATTTCAAAATTACCAAAATACCCTCAAATTTGCCAAAATTACATAAATACCCTTGGTAGCCCAAACTTTCCCAAAACCCTAAAAATCATTTCAGATATCTCCAAAACCAATTTTAACCCTTTTATTGAACCCAATTTGATCAATTTGACCAATTTTGACCAAAAAAGCTCCAAATTGCCTTTAAAGGCCCAATTTCTCCAAATTCACCTCACATACCCATCAATTTAGCCCCAATACTCCCCAATTTCAATTCTAAAATCACATTTATCTTTCATATGATCAATTAAAATAAAATTCAAGCCTAATTGACCCATGTTTTGAGCTCAATTTTGATCCAAATTAAACCCCTTATTTTGACCCTATGACTTAATCTCACCTAATTGAATCATATGATCCACTAAATTGCCCTAATCGGAATCCTAAATTATTCCTAACAATCATAAATATCAAATTCAATCTTCATTTGGCCTTGTTCAAGCCTCAATTTCACTGAATTTCTATCCACATTCAAAATCCCTAAATTTGAACCAAATTGGTTGTCTCCAAATTCCACCAAATTGAATGCTCTAACCCCAAAATTGACACCCATTTTATATTTAAAAACCTTTATGACATTCCTTTAGAACATTTTGAACCATCATTTTGGACCTAACCCCACCTTAGCCTAACCTAAACCCAAGTCCAATCCAACACCCCCAAATTGACTAAATGACCAAAACCCATCAAATTGAACCTCCAAATCAATTTAAAATCACTCTAAATCTTTTCCAAATCTCTTGTGATGATCATATACACAATATTTACTAATATATTGAGCTAAATGTCATGTCTACTCTAACCCAAACCCAACTTCTAGCTCTTCACCAAAATTGACTTAATCATGCGAAAGTCAGTAAATTGATGTTACCACAGTAACTAAGCACACTCTATTGACTAGGCTAAACCACCTTAAACCAGCTTAGTGAGCTATGGACCAAGTTTCCCCTAATTTAAGGGTCCTTATCCCATTTTTTGGTCTAAACCAAAATATCCCCATCATCGTCATTAACCATTAGGGGTAAACCATAATTAAACCTCCCACTGACTGACCTGACCACCTCCCATGCTTCCTCCCTTGCTTTGGCCAGCCACCCTACTCACCGAAAAATGCCAAAATCATGAGCCACCAACCCTAAATCAAACCTAATTTCAACCCTAAAGGCCAGCTCATCCTAATTGCTCTTCAGAGCTCCTCAGCCCTCCATCTAAGCAACTCTTTGCACCCATCAATTGGCCCTAATGGCCAGTTCAAGCTCCTCTATTTCAGTCTCCTCCATGGTCAAAGGAGAGGAGTTCCAAATCCTTGGGGAAACTTAACCAAAATCTTACCAAAGACTCTCCAAGCATCCCTAGCTCAAGCCAACCATCTTCCCCCTCTAGTTCCCTCTGTGAGAGTTTAATTTTGAGCTCAAAATCAGGCAAAATCCAGAACACATTCCTCCACAACTCCACAGTGAACCAAATTCCAATTAATTATGCACACACCATCTCCACTGTGAAAGGAGATGATCCCCCACAAAAGCCCTCTCTCAAACAGTCTCTAACCTAGCTCTAGACCAACACCTGAAATCGAGTTTGATCAAAATAATACCTAGAAAATTCACTAGGGCTTGATACTTCATACAGAGGTCCGTTGGGTCCAATGAAAGCTACCACAACCATCTAATTGAGGCCTCCCCTCTCAGACAAAGGTATTATTGAGCTCTAACCCTAGCCCGAGCTTCTTTTGATTCTCCATTTGTAATGGCTTGATTTCATACTTGATAAACCATACAGATGTGCTCTTCTTGAGTATATGAAGGTCTAGAAAAAAACCCCATGTGATTTGGTTGAGTTTAGGTAGAGATCTTAAAATTTTCGTGTGAACGGATTATAGATTATGTCACTTGGGTACGATAACGAGAGGCCATCCGATCACACATGTATCTAATGGATGGAGGAGATCGAGCCGGACAGACTCTTTGTGCGTGAACCACGGGCCGCATGGCATGCATAGGTGGAAAGCACAACAAATAGGAGCGTGCCACGTGTGAGTTTGAAGCCGCTGTAGGATGAGTGGCTGTAGGATTAGTGGGCACCGCGTAGGATAAGTAGAAAAATATGGATTTTTTGAATTATTTTAAATGCCTGAACTTCAAAAATTCATATCTTTATGTAGAAAAATCATAAAAATAAAATAAAAATACCCTCTTGCTTACTGAACAAAGGAGAATAATGTGGACTAAAAATAGAAATTATTTTCTTACTCCTGGATTTTTAATGAATTAACTACTCTATGAAGTATTTTAATTCATTATGATCAAGAGATGCTCACCACAGCATGAGATTTTTAGGGTTTATTCCTTATCATAAAGAGGATGTTTTCTGATTTTTCCAAGGACAGAGAGTATCTCTATGCTTCTAACCCTAATTTTTAAGCTTGGGTGGCTATTTTGGCTTATTTTAATTATTTAAATTAAAGTATCACTTGGAAAATTAAGAGGATAGTTTTAGCAGGTTTCCTGTGGTCAAAGAAGCATATGAGAAATTATATGATGATTTGATCATTTTGTACATTTTTATTATTACTTAAATTCATATATCTTGTTTTAATTTACAAAAAATAAATATTAATAAAAAATTTACAAAATCAATTTCACATTATGCATAAAAATCAAATTTACTTACTATAAAAATTTAAAAATTATTAAATTGATTTTAAAGAAACTTGGTATTTTTGTAAAAAAATAATTATAATAAATTAAATAATCTTAAGAAAATCATGAAAAATTATTTTTTTGAGTTCCTTGTGATCAGGGGTATTTAATAAAAATAAAATCTATTTTTGTGAAAATATGTCATTTTTCAAATGTATTTTGAAATAAAAATAATTAAAATTTTTAAAAATACAAAAAATAGTTCAAAATGTGTATAAATTTTCCTTGATCACTTAGAATTCATTAGACTTTTTTTTTCCTATTTTTTCTAAGTTAAAAATAAATTTTAAAAGCTTAAAAATGAATTTTTCTTATTTTCTCATTAAAATGATTATAATAATGAAATTAAAAATCATAAAAATACAAAGTTTGATTTTATGAGTTTTCTGAACTCAGAGAAGTCTAATAAAAATATAAAAAATATTTTTGATAATTAAAATGCTATTTTCTATTTAATTAAATCATTGAAATTGATCCAAAATTAAATAATAATAATGAAATTTTAATTCAAAAAATCATGAATAAAATTTTGTTTTGGATAATTAAATAAATCAACTTTGAAAACACTATTTCTTGAATCAAAATAATTATTGAAATTAATTTAAATTAAAGAAAAGAAACATTATCCTCCTCCTATGTTTCAATTAAAGAAAAGAAACATTATACACAAAGAAGTACTGTGAAATGCTTGATTATCCTCCACCCAAACCAGAGCCAATTACCGAAACTCCACCTGTCCAAAATTCTCCTCCCACTAGAGTACTGTCTTTACCTGGTACCCAGAAACTCCATAAAATTCACCAAAACCAGAGATAGCCTACCCTAATATCGAGAGTCAACTTGCTGACCTCGAGTATCCCAAGCTTAGAAAGATGGCTGATATGGCTGATAAAGCTTATGCTTCCATATCATCCTCCCCTTACCTCCCGTTAAATGAACCAGTAATGGGTCCAGTCATGTACCCACCAGCCACGTCGGGAAAACAATATGAGCCATCATTTTCATCCTCCTATAACAATTATAGAGCCAAGGCCTCTGACTTCAAGAGAACCTATCAATAGAATATGTGGAACCTTCCATCAGCTAGTAGCACATAAGGAGTTTTATTGGTATTATCAAATGATTTTTCCTTATATGATAAATTTTCTGTAGCATTTGGATGCCATCTACAACGTATATTTCCATGCAGAAAATTAAAGAAATTCTGAAATTATGTTCGTCTATGTACATCTTTCCTTCCTTTAATTTCTTTCCAGATTCTGTAGTGGAGTTGACTCCACTGAACTTCACCTGATAATTTAATTCTTCAATGGCAGCCTTTGGGATATTGCCCATGTTGGCGCAACATGTTGTAGCTCCAGTTTCAATGATTTCCCTTAACTTGAATCGTTCAACTCCAGCAATCTCGAATGTAATTGTAATTGGAACCATGGAGGTTGACCTCTCCCATGGAACCCAACTTGTGTATATTGCACCAAATATCATGATCCTATTCATGAATTCTACAACCACGTGGAACTTGTGGTAGTCACAAATGGGTATCAACACTGGCAAGCAGAGGAATCTAATCTCTTGGTCACAAGAGCCCTGGTAGCAAGACTTACAAATACAAGTTATGCAGGTTTCCGGTATAACGTAGTCGAAATAGCTGATTATTTAGCATCTAAGGGAGTACTGGCTTTACCTGGTACAAAGCATACAATTGACCAGCTTAAAGGCCTTGACTAGCATTTGAAGCCTACAGAGAATCAAGGAATCCAGATCCCGAGATCCCTCTCGATGCGACAAAGGATATATGGCATTATACCTTTGCCTCTAAGGCTCTATCACTTCATAATTCATCAAACAAATTTAATCTTCATAATTTATCAAATTTAATTTAAATGACTTTGAAATTTTTATCCTCCCTCACTCATGGGTAAATTAAGACATCAGAGGAGAAAAATTGATTTTTCAAAATTTAATATAATTTATATAATTATTTACATGTGAAAATAAGATTTTTCAAAGAAAATTCAATAACTTGACCAAGGCAAAGCCTAATAACTTGAAATGTTTACTGGAGGTACACTTTGACTATGGAATCGCTTGGACCAAATTTCATAAATTTTTTTTGTGTTTTATTTGAATTATCGTAATTATTTTAAATTCTGGAGTATTAATTAATTATAAAATATTTTAAATGGGAAAATTAAGTTTTACATTTTTATTAAATCTCTATGAGGTCATAGAACATAGAGAAAAAAATTCATATTTTTATGATTTTTATTTGAATAATTAGAATTATTTTAGTAACACATTAAGAAAAATCTTTTTTTAGCCTTTAAAAATTGTTTTTAAGCTTTAAAATTCAATATCTTCACTAAGAAAATAAGGAAAAATGTTTCAATTGCTCCTAAGGGCTTAAGATATAATTTATAACATTTTCATGAATTTTATTATTTTTTTTTATTTTTTTTAATTTTTTATTATTTAAATATTTAAAATATGCTTAAAAAATGAAATTTTTATTTTAATTATAATTTTATTTTTATAAAATTCCTTTGACCACAGACAGCTTCCAAAACCAATTTCAAAAAATTTTTTAGTTGTATTTTAATTATTATGATTTTTTTTAGTGTTAAAAATGTCATTTAACTTAGAAAATCAAATTAAGTTATCAAATGAACTCCAAATGTTTTAAACTTTTTTATGGAGAGTCCTTTGAACTTTAAATTTAGTGTATAATTAAAAGCAAGTAATGTAGATGTTTATTTTTCTCAAATTAATTTCCTTTATGTTTTAGGGTTTCGTGTAAATTAGGTGTGTTCTCAATGACTTAGCCATGAAAAATTTTTCCTAGGATTCCGTAGTCACACTGAATCTACCAAAATTTCTTGGATTTTTCTAAGCTACATGATAATTAATATAATTTATTTTTCAAATCAGATGCATAAACTTGAAAAATATAGATCCCTATCCAGGGGTCTCCTCTAACTTTGGATAAATCAGGGAATATCTCCCATGACATGCCAAAATATCAAGTCATAGTGAAATAGTTGATATCATAGAGAATTAAGATACTTAGAGAAGTATTTAATTAATTAAAAATAAAATATACATAAAATAAACTTCAAACCATTTCTGCATTGTTCTACTCTGTTCACTGAGTACTACAATATTTTTATTATTTTTTTTTTTATTTTTCTATTCAAAGATATGATTTTTCAAAGTTATGGGCATTTAAATAAATATAAAAATCCCTATTTTTCCCTCTTTTTCTATTTAAGTGACACAGCGTCGTGTCAACCTACGATGACTCTGAAGCTCCACACGGCATTCTTTGGTTTGGCGTCGTCATCCACCTCAGCGCTGACTCGGCCTTCAGCTCATGTATGAAGGCACTGTCTGGCTCGATCTCATCCATCCATTCAATACAAGCTCGATCGAACGGCTCCCCGTCATCGTCCCTAATAGCCAAAACCCATGACTATTAATTTTAAAACCTTAAGATCTCACACATTTCTCAACCAAACTCATTTGATTTTGATCCTATAGACTCGTCTAAGTGAGACGAACATATCCATACGGTACACATGCCATTAAATTGGATCTACGTAAGTGTAGAATCAAAACAAGCTCAGGACAGTGGGGAGTGTTATACCATTCCTTTAAAAAGGGAAGCTTCAATTAGAGGTCCTTGGCATGTTCATGGAGATCCAAGGAGGCTAGGGATGAATCCTCTTACTGTGGTGAAATGCCAAGACCCAAATTTGATCAAGGCCAAATTTGGGTGTTGATCAAAGTCTAGGGTAGAGGCTCTCTGTAAGGGGGCTTTGATGAGGGAACTTCCTCTCTCTGTGTAGGTATGGTGTGGGTGAGTTTAATTTTATTTTGACGGAGTTTCAGAGAGTGTCTTGTTTCTGCCTTAATTTTCAAGTTCAAAATTATGGTTGCACAGGGGCAATTAGGGCAAGAGGATAGTGGAGTTGAGCTTCTTTATGTTGTAGGGGGAGTTTGGAATCAATTGGATAGAGTTTTATTAAGGTTGTTTTCGACCTCTCTTCTAGCCATGGGCGATGGTTGCTTAAATAGGGGAGCCATGGGGCTTCAAATGGGCTAGCCAGTGGGTTAGCCCAACTGCTCGGCCTCAAGCCTCCAATTGGATTGGGACAGCTTGGATGGGCTTAATTGGGTGTTTGACAATTTTTGGCCTTCTCAGGTTGGTTTTTTTAAGTTATCTGGGTGGTGGTTGTCCAAGGTTCAGTCACTTCTTAGCTCAGGGAGGCAAGGGGGTGTTTAATTATAATTTACTCCCATAGGCAAGCAATGATGGAAGAGATTTTGTGGTTAAGAGCTAAAAATGGGAATGAATCCCTTAATTTAGGGATCCATTGGTCCATAGCCTGTTTGGGTGGGCTAAAAGGGTTTATCCTGGTCAATAGAGTGTGCTTAGTGGTTGTGGAGTCATCAATTTGGTGGCTTTAAGATAGCTAGGTCAATTTTGGTGCAAGGGTTCAATTTGGGTTCAAATGACCAAAGGTTGGGTTTGGGTTAGGCTAGCCATGACTTTGAGCCCAATTGATTGATCATCATGGTGTAGATGATTGTAATGAAGGTTTTTGGTGAAGGGTTTAAATGATTTTGAGTTCAATTGGGGGTTCAGAGTTCAATTTGAGTTCAATTGGGGGTTCAATTTTAAGGATTTTGGGATTTTGGTCAATTTGGGCATGTTGGGCTAGACTTGGGTCTTGGTTAGGCTATGGTTTGGCTAATTCCAAATTTATTATTGAAGATGGTCTATGGGAACATCATGAAGAGTTTTCAACATAAATTGGGTGTTCAACATAAATTGGGTGTATTTCAACATAAATTGGGTGTAAATTTTGGGGTTAGGACAATCAATTTGGTGGAATTTGGGGACATAGCCAATTTAGGGCAAATTTGTGGTTTTTTGGACTTGGGTTAAAATTGAATGAAATTGAGGCTTGAAAAAGGCCAATTAAAGGTTTAAGTTTGATGTGTAGGATTTTTAAGAAGAGTTTTAAACATAAATTATGGCAAATTGAGTAGACTATGGAGTTCAATTTGGTGAGATTAAGTCAAAGCGCCAAAATTGGGGGCTTGACTTAGATCAAAATTGGATTCAAAGCATGGGACAATTAGGCTTGAATTTGGTTTAATTTGGTCATATGAAAGGTGAATTTGATTTTAGGATTGAAATTGAGGGAAACTGAGATGAAATTGATGGGCATTTGGGGAAAATTTGGGAAAGTTGGGCCTTTAAAAGCAATTTGGGGGTTTGGGTCAAATAGAACAAATTGGTCAAATTGGGTTCAATTGGAGGGTCTATATTGGTTTTTGAGACACTTGAAGTGATTTTGGAGGTTTTGGAAAAGTTTGGGGTGCCAAGGGTATTTTTGTAATTTTGGCAATTTTGGGGTACTTTGGTAAATTTGGCATTTTTGGGTGGTTTTGGGTAATTTGGGTATCTTCAACTGGTTTTAAATGATTTTTAAATAAATTTGGATATTTTGGGTGAATTTGAGGATTTTGACCAAATTTGGGGTTCCAAGGGTATCAAGGTAATTTGGGGGATTTTGGGGCAAAAGGCCAAGTTGGATATTTTTAGTGGAATTAGGCTACCAACCACCATATATGAGCTATGGACAAATGAAAACCCCATTTGGGTCCTCTATGTACTGGTCTTAGCTAAACCCTAGCCCAGAGCTAGTGGGTTTAGGGGACCATCTACATGAGTCTCCCAAAAGATTAAGGGATCAAAGTCAAGAATTTTTAGGTTTAGGGTGGTGAGTGATTGTGGGTGAGAGTGAGTGTAAGTGAGTGAACAAGCTCCAAACTAACACCCAAAGTCAACCCTAAGTTCAATCAGTCCTATGGGGACTCATCTCGAGCTTCCTCATACTGACCCCACCTATTAAGTGGTAGAGGTTATGACCAATATGTGAAACTTCAAGTTGAGCAAAGAGGCGTGTAGAATTTCTAATGGTGAGGTTTACTTCTCTAGTTTTCTAGGAATAGTCAACAGGAAAGTCCTAGCACTAGGCCCTAGGCTACTAAAGAGGAAAAGTTAAACCTGGCCCAAAAAGTGAGGTCAATAGCTGGCAAGTTCCTCTATTTAATAAGAAGGATTAAATAGGGTTTATATTAAGTTTGGTTTGGAAATAATTCCTATAAGGGCAAGACCCTATAGTTAATTACATCCTAGATAACCAAAGTCTCCAAAGAAAACTCTCGATAAAAATCAGGGGATATTATCTTTAAGGAGTTCAAAGGAATAAGACTTTTCAACGAGATCTGACATAGAGGTATGAAATGGGAATGACTCAAATTTTGAGCATTTATTTTTGGAATCCAATGGAAGAAGAACTAGAGGATGTCACAGATCCTAAGGAGAACCTCAGTGACCTCCCAAGAAATCCTACTATTTGGCTTCAATTTAGAGGAAAAAAATTTAAATTTTTCATTCTGCTAATTATATTAATTTAGGGCTTACATTCATGTAAAATGATCACACAAATAACCTGTAAGATATGAGGATTTAGGTTGTGACAAACGATAACCTCGGAACCTTATGGCCAGTTAGGGCTTATATTGTATAGCAGAACCATACAAAGGGCTAAAGGTAAGTTTAGGATTTATGTTGCATGATCAAACAACCTTGAAGTTTTATGGATAGTTGTTTAATGATAAGGAATGGTTTAGCTGGTGAAGATATGTTTTGCTGTTGAAGATGGTTGTGTTGCCCAAAATGCTAGCTCCAGGCTTCTCATCGTCGCAAGTTTAAGTTTTATAATGTGTTAAGTCATGAAGTCAAATCAAATGTTTATAAGGGTCATGGTTGTTTAAATATTTTGGGGCATGTTAAAGTTGATTAGAGAGACACCGGTTAAGATCCTACGGTTCCCTCATTCTGGTACCATTATTTTCTTTCGGATTCACTTAGTTAAAATGAATTTATTAAACTCAACTCAATGAGCACCATACTTTCATTTATATCATGGAAAATCTCATTAGCAACCGTAGGTTACCTCCTCCGAGGGATTCCTGATCATCTGATAGAGACATTTTAATTTAGTTGCAATTTTGGTTTTTTTATGTTTGTGATTAAATTTTGAGTTGTCTTATATTTTGAATGTTGTGGCGGTGAATTTTATGTTGTTTTGATTTTTAAATTTTTTGTTTTGGTTTCAGTTTTGTGACTATCCTAAAAGTTTTAGTTTTGAAATACATGGTGACATCATTGTTTAACATGCAAGTTCATGAGCAGAAAAAGTATAATAATGAAAGTACTTGAAAAGGAGGTGATGTAAACTATGAAAGCGTTCATGTAGAGTCTTCTTGTTCCTCCACCTGAAATTTTAGTACTTGCAAGACATATATATAATTTTTCAAGAAATAAAACATGCTTGTAGAAAAAGTAGGAAGTACAAGTTTAAGGTGTGTCTACGAGATCCTATGCCATATCTTAATGGGTTCTATTTATTTACATGTATAAATTATTTCTTAAGAAAGGCATAATGAGTTTAATCACACTTCGAGATATCCAAAAGAGTATGAGAAGAGTCCAGGGATTAGGCCTCAAGCATCTCACAATCCCATGAAAAGTCCCGAGTAAACTTGTTATGTTGCTTAATAAATCATCCCTATCATACCCTTATGCTCAATGAACTGATGTTCTAACCAACCCAAAGGATGAGGTAATTATCACTTGATATTTTATTTATAAATTATATAGGTAAAGGCCCTTAGGGGTGATTTGGTATAATTAGCATTTTAATTTTAAAGATGGGCTTGTAGTGTTTTAAACTCATTTTTTAAACCTCATTAAACAAGATTTTGATTAAGCTTAGTTCACTACTAAGCCCTTAAAAATTAATGGGTAGATTTGCAATTTCAGAAAAAGATTTAAATGTTTGTACTTTTAATCCTTATCATGAATTATAAATCATTTCAAAACCATTAATTTGGGCTTAAAATTAGTGAGTTATACTCTTCCAAAATCAAAGCCTCACCTTAATATCTTTTTATTTAAATATTCTTCTAAATTTCATCAATTTTAAGAAAATTATAAATTTCTCCTTTACAAGACCAAAGTGAGGTTGGTTACTACCATTTATCCCTTTCATATTCCAATCATCAAAACATATCAATTAAGATTATTTGTTGCTCATTTATCCCTTTGGTTAAGCCTAAATATTAATTAAGTCTTAAATTTCAAAATTTCCCTTTTTTCCCTATAGCCCTAATACCCTATAATTCATTAAATTAAACTCAAATGACTTGAAAATTTTATGTTACCCCGCTCATGGGTTCATTAGAACATCAAAGGAAAATTTGTGATTTTTCTGAATTTATTTTATTTTATAATTATTTCTAATGCAAAAATAGGAATTTTCAATGAAAATTTAATAAATCAAGAAAAACAAAACCTCTATCCTTAAGAAATTATTAGACTCACGTTGGTCAGAGGACCACTTGGACCAATTTTCATGATTTTTTTAGGTTTAATTTAATTATTAGAATTATTTGTTTGTTTTCAGCATTAATTTAATATAAATTATTATTTAAGTAGAAAATTATTTTTATATTTTTATTAAATCTCTCTGAGTCCAATAAATAGAAAGAAACAAATTTCATATTTTTGTGATTTATATTTTAATTATTGGAAATATTTTAATGAAAATTCAAATAAAATTCATTTTTAAGCCTTTAAAATTAATATCTTGACTTAGAAAATTAGGAAAATTATTTTAATTGATTCTAAGTGATCAGGATGCCAAATGTGACATTTTAATGAGTTTTCACAATTTTGCAATTTTTAGGATTTTGAATTATTTAAATGCTAAAAAATAGCTCAAAATGAAGTATTTATTTTAATTCTAATTTTATTTCTCTTAGCTTCCTCTGGTCATAAGAAGCTCCCAAAACTAATTTTGGTAAGTTTGAAAGTAGTATTTGAATTATTATAATTATTTTAATGCCCAAAATGTAATTTCACTTGATTAATCTATTTGAATGATCAAATTAACTCCAATTCACTTGAAATTTCTATGGGGAGCTCCTCTGACATTAAATCATAGTGGAGAATAATTCTTATATCATTTACATTTATAATTGCTCCAAATTAATTTTATTTTATTTTTTAGGGTTTGTAACTATTAGGATTATACTTAATGAGTTAAACCAAGTTTATATTTTTTCTATGATCCTCTGACCACAGTGAACCTACCAAAAAAAATTTTATATTTTTATAATGAGTATTTTAACTTTTATATTTATTATACCGAAAACAGGGACCATTATCTTGAAAATTAGATATCTTTAGTTAGAGATGCCCCTTGACCTTGAAAAAATCAGGGGAGATACTTAACAACAGATACATCAAAAGCCCTATGGCCCCATGCCATGATAAAATGATTAGGCAGATGGAGAATTAAAATAATAAAAACACTAATTAAATAATTAAAAATAATACATGCATCAAAAAAAATATGAAACCATTTCCACATTGTTCTCCTCTATTAACTGAACAATGAGGTTTTTTTTTATTATTCTACACAAAGATATGAATTTTTGAAATTCTGACCATTAAATAAATAAAATAAAATCTATATTTTTCTACTTATCCAATACATCCTTGTACGCGTCGAACGGACGTATGTCGCCTTGAGATTGGGCATCATTCGAGTCAGCCCACCATTCACGTATCAAAGCACCATTCGACCGCATCAGGACCCTCCATTCGATACACGCTCAATTGGACGACCCTCCATCATCATTCCTGATGGACAGAACCCGCAAGCCTTCCAACTTCAAACCTTAATAACTCTCTCGATCCTTAACCAAATTAAGTGAGGTTTGTTCTTATAGACTCATCTTGACTAGGAGAATTTATCAAGATATCTAATTTTCAATCATGTCTATAAGCATGGAGAATTAAGAAAATTAGGAAAATTATAGACTTGATTTAGGATTATACTTAATGAGTTAAACCAAGTTTATATTTTTTCTATGATCCTCTGACCACAGTGAACCTACCAAAAAAAATTTTATATTTTTATAATGAGTATTTTAACTTTTATATTTATTATACCGAAAACAGGGACCATTATCTTGAAAATTAGATATCTTTAGTTAGAGATGCCCCTTGACCTTGAAAAAATCAGGGGAGATACTTAACAACAGATACATCAAAAGCCCTATGGCCCCATGCCATGATAAAATGATTAGGCAGATGGAGAATTAAAATAATAAAAACACTAATTAAATAATTAAAAATAATACATGCATCAAAAAAAATATGAAACCATTTCCACATTGTTCTCCTCTATTAACTGAACAATGAGGTTTTTTTTTATTATTCTACACAAAGATATGAATTTTTGAAATTCTGACCATTAAATAAATAAAATAAAATCTATATTTTTCTACTTATCCAATACATCCTTGTACGCGTCGAACGGACGTATGTCGCCTTGAGATTGGGCATCATTCGAGTCAGCCCACCATTCACGTATCAAAGCACCATTCGACCGCATCAGGACCCTCCATTCGATACACGCTCAATTGGACGACCCTCCATCATCATTCCTGATGGACAGAACCCGCAAGCCTTCCAACTTCAAACCTTAATAACTCTCTCGATCCTTAACCAAATTAAGTGAGGTTTGTTCTTATAGACTCATCTTGACTAGGAGAATTTATCCATATGGTAAATCAAGGGATATCTTTAGTTTAAATCAAGTCTATAAGCATGGAGAATTAAATGAAGCTCGGTTTAGGGTGAGAGCTCAATACCTTTGCCCGAGAGGTGTGGCCTCGATTGGGTTCTTCCAAAAGCTTGCCTTGAGTCCAAAGAGCTCCTAGATGAAGCCTCAAGTCATCGTGAAATGCCTAGGTATGATTTCAGCCAAGGCCGATTTAAGGGTTTAATCAAAGTCCACCTTAGGATTGTTTGGTGATGGGGCTTTTGTGGTGGATCTTCTTCTCTAACTCAGGGTATGGTGTGGGTGTAATTAATTTGACTTTGGTGGAGTCTAGAGGGATTTCGTATTTCAGGCCTAATTTTGAGCTCCATAATTGAGCTCAGGCAGTGGGTTTAAGGGCTTGAGGATGGTTGGATTAAACTTGGTGGGTCTTGAAGAAGCTCTGGAATAGATTTGACAGAGTCTACCCAAGGAATTTCAAGCTCTCCCCTCTTGGCCATGGAGGGTAAGTTTAAATAGAGGGGGAAGGAGAGGCCATCAGGGGCAATTGGTGGGTGCCATAAAATGCTTATGTGCAAGGCAGAAGTGTGCAAAAATCTAATTTGGATGAGGGAGCGTGGATGGGTTTAATTTTGGGTTTTAGCCAAGGGGGATCTCTTAGATTTGGATTTTTCGGTAACCAAGGTGGCCGATGGCCAGGGAGGGGTCACCATCTGGCTCAGGGAGGTCAGGACTTGCATGAGTTCAGCTGAAGTGGTGTGGAGAGGTCCCCATCTAAGGGATTTTGACTAAGTGTGGGTTTAAGTGTGTCATTGAAAGGGTTAAAACCCTTTTTAAAGAGGCTTAAAAGTGTCTTGTCCTCTTGCCATTAATATCTTGATGAGGTGGCAAAGCTCTCATGGCTCACATATGGCTTGGAAGTGGCTTCATGGCTTGCATGTTGCTTGGCTCTCTTGCATGAGGAAGGATTTTGGAATTATGGGGCACTTTTGGTGAATTTTGTCATGATGCTTGATTTGGAATAATTTTATCATAGATTTAAAACATAGGGAATGATTTTGATTGAATGGCTGATGAGGGGAAATTGTCATGTGGACTTTTAATTGAATTTGGGCTTTTGGAATTATGCATGGTGGGCATGGGATTTTAAAATTAAGGATTATATTTGGCTAAATTTGGGCCAATTAAATGTTGAATTTTGTGTAGGTATATGTCATGAGGAATTTGGAAGAATTTCAAGTGATTTTGAAATAAATTGAAAGGCTAATTTGGTGGATTTATTCATATGGTCAAAATTGGGGCTATTTGAATTGGGTAAAATTGAGTGTGAAATAGGGTTAAATTGGGCTAGAATTTTGATTAGATTGGGATTGGGGGTACTTAATTTTGATTTGAAATTCAACTTGGGCAAGGTTGGGGTCAATTGGGCCAAGGTTGAGGCTAATTTGGGGAAATTTGGGCCTTTAAGAGCAAATTGAGACTTTTGGTAAAATTGGCTCAATTTGATGGATTGGCTCGATTTGATGGTTAAAAATTGAAATTGAGAACATTTGGGATGATTTTGGAATTCTGGGGAATTTTTGGAATATTTGAAATTTTTGGTTCATGAGGGGCATTTTGGTAATTTTTGACAATTTTGGGGGTATTTTGGGAATTTGGTCATTTTGGTGAATTTTGCCAATTTAGGTAGTGGTGAGTGGTTTGAGATGATTTTTGGGAAATTTTCGGTATTTTGGGTAATTTTGACAAAAATTAGGGTTGTATGGGTATTTTGGTAATTTAGTGATTTTGGGCTAGAATTGGCAAGTAAGTCATGAAGCCATACCAAACCAATAGGAGTCATATGAGGATTCATTTTGGATGCACAATATGATGGTTCTAATCCTCTTAACCAATGACTAGGGGTATATGTTCATTCATATGAGCTTTCCAAAAGGAATCATGAGACCAAATTAAATGGGTCTTAGGGTCTGGGGTATGTGAGAAGGTGTGTGTAGGCTAGCTTAACCAAAACCAGACCACCCAAGGTAAGTACTAAAGTCTAACCATCCTATGGGAGACTCCCTTTGAGTTCCCCTCATATTAACCCCACCTACTAAGTGCTATAGTTTAGGACTAATATGTGGAACTTCAAGTTGAGCAGAGAAGAATTTGGAATTCTGATGGTGAGAGGTTCCTTCTAGTCTTCTAGGAATAGTCAACAGGAAAATCCTATGGCTAGACCTTAGGCTACTAAAGAGAAAAAAAACTAGACCTCAACCAAAAATGAGGTCAACAGGAACTGAAAATCAAATTGCTGATCATTTGTCTAGGCTTGATTAGAACCATTCTTTTTTAAAAAAGAAATTAATGAACATTTTCCTGATGAAAAATTGTTCAACATTAATGAGTGGCATGTTTCGTGGTATACCGACATTGTGAACTTTCTTGTTAGTTATATTATACCCTATGGAATGACATACCAACAAAATAGAAAATTTATATCTGAAGCTAAGACTTATTTTTTGGATGAGCCATTTTTATATAAACAAGGGAAGGATCTTATTATTCAAAGATGTGTGTCTTTAGAAGAAACTTATGAAATTATCTAAAAGTATCATAATTCTAATTTAGGGGGACATTTTGGAGTTGGTAAAATAACACACAAAATTTTTCAATCTGGATTTTTTTAGCCTACTATCTTTAGAGATGTTAATGCTTATATCAAAACTTGTGATAGATGTCAACGTGTAGGCAATATTTCTAGAAGAAATGAGATGCCCCTAAACTATATGTTGGAAGTTGAAATCTTTGATGTTTGGGGATTAGATTTCTTAGGACCATTTATACCATCTTTTGGAAATTTATATATATTGTTGGAGTGGACTATGTATCCAAATGGATTGAAGCTGTAGCTTTACACCAATGTGGTGCTAAAAGTGTTGCAAAATTTTTAAGAACGAATATATTTTGTAGATTTGGGATGCCGAGAGTGATCATAACTGACGGGGGAAGTCATTTCAGAAATACCATAACGAAGAAATTATTAAAGAAATATCATATAAACCATAGAAATGTTACTGCTAATCATCCTCAGACAAGTGGTTTGGTTGAATTATCCAATCTTGAAATTAAAAGAATATTGGAAAAATCTGTGAATCCAACAAAAATGGATCACTCAAACTTCATTATGCTTTCTGGGCTTATAGAACTGCATACAGAACCCTTATAGGAATTTCCCCATATAAGCTAATATTTGCAAAAGCTTTTCATTTACCAATTGAACTTGAGCATAATGCATATTGGTTCATTAAGGAGTTCAATTATAATTTAAAGGATGCTAGTGAGAAAAGGTTATTGCAATTAAATGAGCTTGAAGAGATAAGGAATGAATCTTATGAGAGTGCTAAAATTTATAAAGAAAATATGAAAATGTGGCATGATCGAAGGATTCTTATTAAAAATTTTTAGCCAGGGCAACAAGTTTTTTTATATAATGCAAGGTTAAAATTATTTCCAGGCAAACTTAAGTCCAGGTGGATGGGTCTATTTGTTATGATAAAAGTTTATCCATATGGAGCAGTGGATTTTAAAGATCCTAAATCTGAGAAAATATTTAAAGTGAATGTTCATAGATTAAAACCCTATTTTATAAGGGATCAACTTAAATTTAGTGATCATATGATGTTGGGTCAGCCAGAATAAGCACTGGCTACACTGGTTACGTCGGGTTGACGATGTAAAACCAAGCGCTCTGTGGGAGGCAATCCATAGTTATCAGTGTGCTTTAGTTTTGAATGTTTTTTGTGTGTGATTTAGAAAAATTAGGGTAGTATTTTAAGACTATTATGTGTTAGTAATGATTTTAAGACTTTATTAAGTGACTTAGACATGTTAGAATGAGTAATTGGACGTTAAGTAGCCTGGTGCTAAATCAACACTGGCGCTTAAGCGCCAATATTCGGCGCTTAAGCGTGGACAATAAAAATCATGTGTGAATTTCAATTTCTAGAAGATGTAACAGCAAATTGGTTGACTTAAACATGCCATGGCAGTTTTAGGACATGTATAGGAGTTATAGGAAGGATTTTGATCTATAAATAAAAGGGTTTGATAAAGAATTTTCACTACAATTCAAATTCTAACCCTAAAAGTCTAAGAGAAAGAGAGATTTGGAGAAAATGTCTTCATGGGGGATGGATTTGAAGAAAAGGAAGAGGTAATGAGGAAGAAATTCATTAGTCAAAGTGCACAAGATATGTATAACGGTTTCTTAGTCGTTATTGTTGAAGGAATAGTGGAAAAGATCAATAAAATTGAGGGTGACGTGGCTTCAATTGAGGCAAAGGTAAATGAATTTAATGCACATCTAGAGAATATTGGATGACAATTAAAAATGCAATTTAGCCATACCAGTTATATAGAGGAAGCAGATTAGGCGATGTATCTTAAGCAGAAATGGATTGAAGAAGATTGTATCAGAGCTAGACCCCACCGTCCATTTTATCAACTCTATATTCCAAATGCCCAAGGAGAGACTAATGAGAGATAGAAATTTGTTCCAACAAAATAAGAATAGAATTAAGTTCAATGCTAAGATTTTCTTGTTAGGAGTTGGTTTATGTGTTAGTGTTAGGTCTTGTTTTTAGTGTTTATGTGATTATGTGTTTTATTGCGTAAGTTTGTTTACTGTTTGTATTTAGGAAAATTTCTCATATGAGACTCATTGCAATGAGAATTATGTTTTGTATGTTGTTTTTAATAGTTCGTGAATGAATATAAGTGTTTTTTTTTGTGAAAATTTAATAGTTCGTGAATGAATATAAGTGTTTTTTTTTGTGAAAATTTTTTGTTATTTTTACTTCGAATTGAATTAGTAATAATAGAGTTTTGAGAGAGAGGAGAGTTAAAGGGGAAGAAAATAGTTATTTAAGTATTATAAGACCAGTTATGGGTGGTTTACTTAGGCTAATAGTGCATTTTACTTAAGATCAAAAATATTAAAAATCATGCACTAGCACCTAAGCGTCACAACCCCACGCTTAAGCGCGAGGTAACCCGAGAGGCAGGCGCCTAAGCGCTAGTTCACGAAAATCGGTTCGCGAACGGTTCAAAGTGAAAAATAACCCCAAAAATTTTGGTTTTCACTCCTGCAATCGTCTTCTTCTTCCTACGTTTGTGATTTTGAGTTTATGGCAAACCTTATTTTGGAGATTTCTTGGTGGATTCAAGCCAAATTTGCTAGATTTGGATTTCTTGAGGTAAGAGCTTCACTTCTATGTATAAATTTTGGATTTTCACCACGTATTTTGAGTACATATGAAGAAACCCAAAAATCACTATTCATAGTGAAAATTGGAGAAAAGTCTATGAAAATTACATAGAAATTGTTATGAAAATTACATAGAAATGAAAATTACATAGAAATTGTAGTTTAAGCTTTTAGAAGTTGAGTTTAGTAGTTTAGACTTGATTCATGGATTTATTTTAGAATTTTTGAAAATTTTTAGAAATTGTACCAAGAATGAAGAGGAGCAAGGGGAAGTCCCATTTTCATTTGAGTAAATTTGTGAGTTCAAAGGCTCAAGATTGGTTTAGTGTGCTTTGCAATCACGAGAACTTATACAGGAGCGATGTTTTAAAAATTCTGGAAGACCTATTAAAAATTTAATTGTTCATCGATAGTGGGAATGATTCTGTTGTTTTTCTGCTGTAGCAGTGATTTCTATATTTCGGGAGTTTTATGCTAATCTCCCAGAGGCAGAAGAAGATCAAGTTATGGTTAGAGGAAAATCAGTACCATTTTTTCTTGAGGGAACTAACATGTTTTACCAGTTGCCTCCCGATACATTGTGTTTTTATTCGAGCTATAGTCCTACTGAGATAGAGTTGGAAGTGATTATTTCATATTTGACTGTTGGAAGAGGGCTCTGGAAGATTACAAAGGAAAGGTGAGTCAACTTTTCCACTTCAAAGTTAAATGCCTCCTCAAAGGAATGACATTATTTTATTTCAGCTTGTCTACTGTCGACCAATCATCTCAGTGAAGTTACTAGAAAAAGAGCAACGTTAAATTATTGTATTCAACAGTAAAAGCCTATCAAAATTGGGGCACTTATCTACCATACTATCATCAGTTCTGTTACTATTGCTACTACTGCAGGTTTGTGATTTGCTTCCTTAATTTTTTCTAGATATGACAGTCGGTAAAAAAATGATGCTACCTCTAAAGCCCATTACTAGTGTGAATGTGAAATCATATTTGAAACACTCTATTTTTAGCTAGAGAGGAGTATTTTCACAGAGTTATGGAATGGCAACGTTTGCTGCTTCTACCTTTGGTGCCTCTACATCTAGACCACTACCTCGAGACCATCTACATCCGGAGGTTAGCCTACTGAATCTTAAGATCAATTATTGAAGAGAATATGGATAATATTAATTTTACCGCAGATAAGGTATAAAATTTAGAAAATTTTGTAGATCATATTGATGGATATGTCAGAAGAGATAGTGATTATGAGGGGAAATTTTACTATCTTTGGAGAGCCTCATTAGGGGTAACCAAGGAGTGGAATTCTTTTCATATCCAAAATATCTTGATTATGAGCTTGCAAATTTTTGGGACAGCAGTGACATTAATGATGATGATGAGGAGGAGTACAGGGGTTGTTTTAAATTTGTAATAGTTTGAAGTATTGTATTGTATGAACTTGCTACTGTTGTACTTTTTATTATTGTTGTTGTAGATCTTTTGTTGTGTTGAGGTGTTATGTTTAATTATTAATGTAATAGTTTTATTTTTGTGTTTTGTTTTTAGTATTGTGATTAGATTTTGTGGTAGTAGTTGTGTGAAGTAAGACGTGTAGTGTCCTTTAGTTAGTTGGTATTGAACTTATTTCTGAGTATTAGGAAAGTTAAAAATCTTACTAGGTTTAGTTTTAACTTCAATTTCAAAAATTGCTACCCTGTCTTTTCATTTATATTAGTGTGTTTATTTTTATGTGGAGATTGTGAAGTCCAAGTCAGTGTGTTTATTTGCTTTTATGTTTTTACCAACTACTTAGAAGTCTCATGAATCTCTACATGTTAAATTAAAATTAAAATGATAAAAATTTGATCAAAAATCATTTTAATCATGTTTTAAATTTTTGTACTTGTATCAATAGAATGTAAAAATTCTTGTAAGAATTTATTTTAATTTTCATTCCTACTTATATATATTTGATGCTAAAATGTTAAATCTCGTTAAAAATTTAAGTTTGGGGGGGGGTGAAAAATATTTTCAAAACTTGAATTTTATTTTTTTTAAAATATGCTATAAGTGAATTTGATTTGAAAAGAAAAATGATCATGTATATGAAGTTATATTCAGGTAGTAAAATTTTGATTATAGAAATGAGTAAGAAAATTTAGTTAAAATTTTATAAGTGATGTAGAAAAATTTAAAGTTAAAAGTTTTTAAATGTAGAAATCATAAATATTGTTTAACTATCATTAGTAGGAGATATTGCATTTTTGAAAAATGTGGAAGGATTAGACTTTTATTTTTGAAACTTAAATTTATTTTATTAAAAATAATTTTCATAAGCTATTATTATGTTTTTAAGCAAAAGAAAATTTCAATTCTTTACTTTAGGAAGAGAGGACTGGAATTCAAAATTATTAAAGGTCTATCCAGATATAGTAATTCTTCCCTAAAAAGAAAAAAAAGAAAGAAATAAATAAATGGAAAAGTGGTGTGAGTTGTGTTGCAGATAAAAAAGGGAGGAGAAGCTTGAGGATTAGTGCCTTGTAAAAAACTAGTTCCACATCTGATCTTGTTAAAGTATTACACTTGCGAAACTCTTAAGCAAAAGAATATAATATAGTAAGTAAAATTATACTTCATAAAAATTTGTTAAGTGAAGGAAATAAAATGCCTAAGTTCTATATTTGAAAAATCTATAAGTATTTCTGAATTAGATAAGAGCTCATATTTTTAATACGTCTTCACTTTAAAGATTTCTAGACGTTAAGTTTGTCTCATTCACTAGAATTTTTTTCTAAATTAGACAACTATATTTCTAAAACAAATTTTTAGAACCTCCTAAAGAAACTCATATACATAATCATACTTATTTGGTTTTTAAAGATTGAAGATTGAAAAGATTGAAGTGTCACTTAAGGACAAGTAACATTTTATGTTTGGGGGATTTTGATACACCTAAACTATATAGTATTTTTATACAGATTGTTATACATATTTTTGAGATATTGTGTTTTAATGGAACGTATTTGTGTGTTTTTTCTTTAGGTACAACTAAAAAGATGAAAAATGGCAAAAAGAGTGAAAAAGGATCAAATATGGAGCAAAAATGCAAAAATGGTGCAAAAGTATTTTGGCGCCTATGCGCCATATCCGGCGCTTAAGCGCTGGTGAAACAGAGAAGGCCACGCCTAAGAGCCAGAGGCCCCGCGCTTAAGCGTCAGTGACAGTTGCTTAATGGGTTAATTCATTTTGATGAATTTTGAAGGGACATTTGAGGCATCTATTTGCTAAAGAGGGTGGTTGTTACCACTAGAAACTAAACTATGGTTAAAAGACTTATGAAAGGAGGCACTGAAGAATACATCAAACTTGGACACATTTTGAGGAGTTATCAAGGCACCTCTTGGAAAACATTAAAAAAGAGAGGCTTGGGACTTCTCAGCGGCTGCTTCTAGTCTCCTCAAGGGCTACTTCTAGTCTTTTTAAGTGTTTCTTTTAGATTCTTCTTTGCTGTGATTTCTAAGAGAGACTGCAAGACGCCAATATCTATCTTTATTTTAGTTTTAGTTTCTAGTTTTTTAGAGTTAAGAGTGTTCTAAGAAGAGAAGAGATTCAAAGGAACTTCAAGAGTTTGGTGGAGGATTTGAGATAAGTTTTAATATTTTTATTACTACATGTGGGTTACTTTTATCTTTTTGTTACTACATTTGGTTTTAATTGAGACTTCTTGTTTGTTTGACAATGATTTTGGCTTTTAAACTAAAGTGTGGTTTTGTTTTCTCCATGAATTCTGAATAGGCTTCTTTATCTTTTTCCTTAAAATTATAAGAAAATAAAGTATTGGATGGAAGTTGTGGAGAGTATTGATCTTTAGATCTTTAATGTTGGATA
>NW_018219705.1:177153-184373 GCF_001263595.1 Phalaenopsis equestris | reverse complement strand
ATGTTAAAATTTGTTGTGAGAACATGTAAGAACCTCAACAAGACAGACAAACTAGACATATAAGAACCGGGATGGTATTGTCTCGGTCAACAATTGGAAATAATCACATGAGATTGTATGTATGAGAATTTAATTGATATGATTAAGTGTAAATAAATGGAGAAATAATCGTTCAAGGGTGTAGAGTTAGAGGACTTTAAAGTGACAGGTTAAAGCCCTCAACTTGGTTTATTGTTTTTGGTTTTGATACGCATAGTTAGCCCCCATGTAGAGGGAATCAAGGGAACTCTAGAGTGAGAGTTGGTATTATCCCTACCTAGCTGGTCTTCAGAACTATTCAAACTTTAAATTAACCAATATTCTTTATAGCATCTCTAATAAGGGTAAAGAATAATATTGCTCCTATTTGGCACAACACAATTTTGCATACTTCCACAACATAATTTTTATACTTATTACTGATTCATGATAAGGAAAAAGATATTTCATATTCAGTGCTTCTTATCTTACAAAAACTCAAGTTATCTTTAGAAGTTGTTATTGTTTTATCAAAATATCCAAAATAACAAAAAGAATTGAACTTTAATTACTATGATAATATCTTTAGTTTAAGTAATTATCTTTTTGAAATAGATATATATATATATATATATATATATATATATATACATTCAGGATCAAGTTTTTGGTGTTGTTGCAAAGTAGGAAAGATAAGTGGAGAATATAATTACATACATTATTATAATGTTGCATATAAACAGTCGGGATCAATACCTTTTGAATAATAATAGGTTTAACTTTAAATGAATTAGCTGCTACAACAGGATTTTTATTACTATAATGAAGTTCATCTATAGTAGGGTTTTCATAATCTCTAAAAGGTCTAAATTCTTGATGAATTTCCGCATTTTGATTATTTTTGTTCGTCATTTCTCGAATATTTTGAACTTTTTTAGTATTTTTATTTTTTTGACTTTTTAATAGTTCTTTCTAATTTAAAATTGTAGGGCACTAGTCCTTTAGAACCAGAACTATGTATACATTACTACAAGATAAAATAAAATCACACAAAAAAGAACTTATATAAAACAACACTGCGTTATTCGTATAATAAATCTAAATGTTTAAATAATGCTTTCTAAAAATAGAAATTTGTTTTCCTAAAATTCCTTTAAAATTGTACTAAAATTTTTGTTTTCTCCTTGGCAACGGTACCAAAAACAGTGTGTTCTTTTGTTTTATATATTTCTGATTCTAACTCCACCGCTAAGAACTAGATGTAACTTTCCTGACA
Source organism: Phalaenopsis equestris (assembly GCF_001263595.1). Classification (NCBI taxonomy): domain Eukaryota; kingdom Viridiplantae; phylum Streptophyta; class Magnoliopsida; order Asparagales; family Orchidaceae; genus Phalaenopsis; species Phalaenopsis equestris. The sequence continues at coordinate 183,079 of NW_018219705.1, read as the reverse complement.
ACAGAAGCCAAAAACTTGATCCCTATCTGGTACGAGAGTACTACAATATATGTGTAGTTAGATTCTCAATTCTCTTTATTTTTATTTCTTTCTTAATAGCAGTGTCAAATACTTGACTCCGAGGCAAGTTAGAGTGCAACTGTTGTATTTAAATATTGGGATACTACACAAATATACGTATAGTTATCAAGTAATATAGGATTTTTTTATTATGCCTCAAAATATCGAACCCGCTGGGAGAACTACATACTCTTAAGAAAAAAATTAGATAACAAACTCTACTTTGAAAAAGAGACTTACTCAAACTATAGATAATATGGTAGTAATGAAAACTCAATTTTTTTTGGTAATTTTGATAATTGAAAATAAATTAAACAACTAACTAAATTTAACTAGATTTTTGTAAGATAAAAGAATTACAAATAAAATATTTTTCCCTTATTATGAATCAGTATCAAGTATAGAAATTCTGTTGTTGAAGTATTTAAATTGTGTTGTGAAAAATAAGAGCAATATTATTCTTTACTCTTACTAGAGATGTTATAAAGAGCATTGGCTAATCTAAACTTTGAATAGTCCTGAAGACGTGCTAGGTAGGGAAGAAAATAGCTCTCACTTTAGAGTTCCCTCTTCTCCCTCCACCTGGGGGCTTACCTCTCGTATCAAGACCTAAAACATTAGACCAAATTGGGGGCTTTATTCTGTCACTCTAAAGTCCTCAAACTCTATAACCTTCAAAGTTTATTTCCTTATTTATTAGCAGTCAACCATATAAGCTACATTCTCATCCATATAATCTTATATGATTCTACCATTACTTGACTGAGATAATACCATCACGGATCTTACATGTTCTCACAACGAATATTAACATCTTAATTGGCCAAATCAAGAAGTACATGCAGTACAAGAATTAAATCATCACAGCTTATTCTAGCATTACAATTCAATATTTCACACAACTTCTATCCAAAACTTAATTACTTATCATTTTAAAGAAAAAGATAAAGAAAAATACTCAAGAATCATTGATAAAATACAACAACAATTTAGTTTAAAAGTAGAAAATGTAAAAACACAAAAAAGTCTAAATTAAGACGAAATGTAGTCACAAAGATAAAAACTTATCTCAAATTCCTCTCCACCAAACTATTGAAATTCCTTTGAATCGCTTCTTTTCTCTTATAATCCTTCCTAGGTATGGTTGCCCAACCCTAGTGGGCTAAAATCTCTATATTTCACTAACAATCTACAATGGATTCTTACTTAGAAGTATCTAATCACTTTCTCTTTCACTTGGAATGAGAAAAGTGAGAAGAAGCCTTAAATAAGATCCATCAACTCCCTACTTTCGTCTTTCTAAAAGTGTCCTAAGTCTTATATCTCTCTTAATTCAATCTAAGTCTTCCTTTTTAAAGTTTTCCAAAAGGTGATTTGGTGTCTCTTCAAAATGTGCCCTCATTCAATGAATATTCCAAGAGTTGCCTTTTTCTGAGAGCCATTTCAATGAATTTTTGTGCCCATTAACATTCATCCATGATTTCAACAAGACTTGCTTTAAATACCCTTTCAAAATTCATCCAAAATTCCTTGAATATTCATCATAACTACCTGGTGCATAAGTTCAATGTCTTCAGTGTTTAGACACGACCTTCTCTGTCTGTTGGTGTTTAAGAGTTAGTTTTGGGCGCTTAAGTGCCATAGTTCATTTTCACACCTTTTTAATTATAGCTCTAAATTTGGTCCTTTTTCACTCCTTTCACCATATTTCATCTATTTAATCGTACCTGAAAGAAAAAAATATAAATACCTTCCATTAAAGTGCAATGTCTTCAAAAATAAGTATAAAAATGTGTACAAAAATGTTATATATTTTAGGTGTATCAATTACCCCTAAATAGAGAAAGAGGTAGAGCAGAAGATTAATAAAAAACGAATATGCAGGTGAACATTCAGTTTTTTTATTTTTTAAATTTAGTTGATATGCCTTGTTCTATTAAAGCAAAATTTCTCATAATGGATGTTGAATAAGGGAGTATTTCAAGTTGATCTGAAGCCCCATGCCTAACCAGTCGGCTCCAATAGAGCACGAGAAAATTATTTCCCAGACAGATGGAATACGATCGTTCTTCTAGAAATTATTTTAGTATGTTCGGATCAGTGAAGCGAATTGTCCGGTCCCAAAACAATTGGCTAGAGCTTTAACGGATCGATCAAGACATTTGTTGAGCAGGAAAATCTATTTGTGAAGCTATTTAACCGAGCTAAGCACTATGTCACTAAAGGAGATCTTGTGGTAGAATGCCAGAAGCCCACTGAGACTTCGGTGGAGTACATTCTACGTTGGAAGAATTTAAGCATGAAGTGTGAGCCATAATTACAAGAGCAACACGCGATTGAGATCCTACTCATGAGTATCCACGGTCCAATAGCTTTCATGAAAACTACAAGAAGAGGTTAAATAAATAGAATTTTAAGATAAGACAAGGCTAGTGAGACATTTGAAAAGAGGTCTGGGACAATAACAACAGTTGACAAAGGCAAACAACCAATGCAGATTCAGACTGAGCCGTCTTAATAGTTCAATCAATCTAGCCAGTTGCCTTTTTAGCAAAGACCCTACAAAACAGATGGAATAAAGGGTTCATCAATGATAGATCGTTTGAATAGAGTGTATTCCATTAAAGATGAAGCGAAAACAATGATGTTCCAAAACTTGATCAAGAAGCCTGAATTCAGATTGTTTGAGCCCAAGAAACGAGAGAAAGTTGGCAAGAATGATCACACCAACTATTGTCCATACCACAGATTTCTCAAACACAACATAGAGGGCTACTTCAGCTTCAAGGATTAGCTTAAGAGGAATTTGAAATTTTAAAATATAATGATTCTAAGAGAATATTTGAAAAAACCTGAAAGATGTTCCATCAATATGATTTCGGTCAAGCCAAACTCTTTGATTAATCTGTATGTAGTTGAGGATGGATGGACCATGGTTTGGACTAAATCTTTCATGAAGATACTAGATCAAATTCAGAGTGCTTCAGTGCAAGCCTCCGCTCATAGTCTCCAACCAGCTGAGCTAGTACTAGCGATTACACCAGAGAAGTCGCTACAACAAGAGAAAAATAAGAAAGAGTGTGTGGACAAAGCAAACACTGATAAGGCAAAGAGCAGAATAGGGGCTAACCTTGTTATATTGTTTGTTTAAGATTTGAGGGGGAAACCTCTCAAATTCATGACTCAGTATGATTATCTTTCTATCCCTACGTGATCTTATAATTCTAGGAGGTATGATTTCAGCCACGTTTTCATTATCTCTAGTGATGACGTAACAAACCATAATCAATTTAAAGCCAGTTTTGATTCTTAAAATGATCCTCAAGTCATACGAAAGCCAAATGGCAGCTTCAGTGATGGTGGAGAAGACATCAACACCACCAGCTAAGATAGTTTAGAAAGTGAGAAACCAGTATTCGAGTGTGAAGGAGTGTCGATTGCAACCAACTTGGACATTTTCAATTCAGAAGAGTTAGCCACAATGTTAAGAGAGGCACCTTTGGGTCTGATTCAAATGAAGGAAGAAATAATAGAGGTGAATTTAAGGAGTGGAAGGGTATTACCCTAAGAATGGATCAAACAAAAAAAGGAAAACAAATTGTCACTCAAGAGAAGCCAATTTTGCCAATGGAAGATTCACATGCCCAGAAAGAAATCAGAGGATCAAATAGAGTGGATTATAATGTACTAGCTCATCTTAGTAAGTTACCAGCCAAACTATGCTTTTACGATGCTCTGATCCTATCAAAGGAGATGAGAGCAACATTGATCAAGGTTCTACTTGATTTAGAAATTCTCTTAGCTCAATCGGATAACACATTCTTGGATGAAGTTTGTTCATTAAAGGAATAGTCAGGGGTAACCTTCATCATTAAAGATTTGCATATATCAGATCGATTTGGTCTCGTATTTTATAAAATTAAAATATTATTTTTCAAAATTTTATATATATATATATATATTACTAAAACATATATATAATATAAATTAAATATATTTTTAAACACCATGTTTGGTGACCAACAAGGACTTAGTTATTTGAAGATGTGTACTGATAGAAGAAATCCAAGAAATTATGCAAAAATGTCATAAATCAGTTCTGAGGGACATTTTGGGTTGATAAAACTACATTTAAGATTTTCTAATCTGGATTTTATTAGCCTATATATTTTAGAGATGTTAGTAAATATATAAAATCATGTGATAAATGTCAAAGAGAAGGTTTTATTTCTAGAATAAATGAAATGCCCCAAAATTTTCCTCTGGAAGTTGAAATTTTATGTTTAGGTTTTAGATTTTATGGAACCATTTAAACTATATATCTACATTTCAATTGTTATGAATTGGATATAGATAATTAAGAATCTGATCTTAATCGGAATCTTACTTTACTTACTATAGTCTTTTTATCTGGCCCTGCGCAAATATGATCCAGACGCATATGTGATATATCATATATGTCATATATGTGTGGACATATGCATACGTATCAGGAACGAAGAAAATGCGGATATGGTCAAATGGTAAAATTTCTCTTTGCCAAGGAGAAGATGCGGGTTCGATTCCCGCTATCCGCCCATGGTGAAATAATGTACTATAAAAAGATTCCGTCGGTACAGTTGACTACTATGCATACTAGTATGCATAGTAGTGAATATAGTAGTTAGTAGTTCTATCTTCCGTTTCACCTTTTTTCCTCCCCACAACATTCATTACTACAAATACAAAATAAAAGGGAATTTAGCAAAAATATTGCGGAGATAGGATTTGAACTCCTCAAGGTTATGAGCCTTGCGAGCTACCAAACTGCTCTACTCCGCGCTGAACGACTGGGAACTGATGGACGAAGAAAAATTGGATATGCCCCTCTACCATATCTATACAAATAGAATAGTCTATTTATACAAAATGGTAAAGGGGCCCTCTATTCTATAGATCATAGATCATAGAGATCTATCCAAATAGAAAACAAGATTTTCTCCTTACCAACTTGATCTTGTTGCGCCTGGTAACAAACATGCATGAACAATTTCTCGAAGTATGTGTCTAGATAGTCCAAAGTCTCGATAGTTCGCTCGAGGTCTTCCGGTTAAAAAACAACGTCGATGAAGACGTATTGGTGCACTATTACGTGGTGAGGATTGCAATTTTCCATGAATTTTCCATTGTTCCCTCAACGAGGGAACTTTGCTTATTTCTTTTTTTAAGGATTGACGAATCCAATAATATTTATGTTCCAATTTCTGGCGCTTCTTCTCCCTTTGAATCAAACTTTTTCTTGCCATAATGATAATGTTCAGTTCCTATTTTATAAAGTTCAGATCCTAGATGAAAAAATAGAAGAAGGTACATACCTCCTCTTCATTGAAAGAAATGATATTTTTTTTTTGGGGGGATAGGGTAAAAAAAAAGAATTTACTAAATTAACCAATAAAAAGTCTATCTTCTTTTATATTATTTAAAATAGAAAAAATATAAAGTAAAAGTATAGACAGTGCATAGTATATAATAATACTAGACTATATTATTAGATTATTAAAATTATCTCTTAGAATAATTAGAAGAAGAATAATTTTATTATTATAATTTCTTCTAGTTAGAAGTTTTACTATTTTCTTATAAAGAGTACTTTACTATAAGAGACTAAAAGAGCAAAAATAGACTATATACAACATACACACATACGCCGTTCTAACCATATTGCACTATGTATCCATTTCATAACACAAGAAAAGCCTCTCTTTTTTGGTTAAAGTAGAAATGTATTGAAATAGCAGACATATTAATTGCAGCAGATTGAAAAAAGAGAGATTTTGGCAACAAAACTTCCTATATCCGCTACTCCTTCAGGAGTATATTTACTCAC
>NW_018219705.1:173662-176278 GCF_001263595.1 Phalaenopsis equestris | reverse complement strand
ATGCCGCCGCCGACGGTGGGTTTTCCCGAGAGTCCAGGCAATTAATTCTAAAGGCTCGCCGACGGAGCCATCGACGTCGCTGACAGCGAGAACGGCAGGATGATGGTTTCTGGAGTTTGAAATGACGGTTTTTAGCAGTTTTAGGCAGGAGTTACTCCCTATAAACTTCAAAATTTGGTTTCTAACTTTGTGTTTCCCCAAAAATGAATTGAAACTCCACCAAATTCATCCCTATGGCGTCTAATTCTCCTGAAAATCATAGATTGCGAGTGTTCAACCAAAGAAAGTTTATTAGTTTTGAGGCGCAACGAATTTTCAACAAAGTGTTGATAAAGAAGAGATTAATCAAGGAAAGAGGATTCGTGAATCGAGGATTGAATAATCCTTTGATGGCAATTAAAGAGATGATTGTGCGATGAAGATGGGAAGTATTTTGCTACACTACAGCTGCCGTAGTTGTTTCTGTGGTAAAGGCGTTTTATGCTAATTTGCATGGGATCAACCAGGGAGTCATCTATGTGTGAGGTAGATGGATAACTTTTACTCCTACATAAATTAATGAGTTATAAATGATTGAGAATGTTCCTGTCTGTCATTATTCCAACTTCATCCCGACAGGAAATCTAATGAATGAGTTCTACCAATATTTAACGGATGAAACTGAAGACTGAGAAATGAGAGAAAATGGGTATGTTAGTTTTTCTGCGGCACTCCTAAATCTCGTTTCTAAACACTGGCACTTCTTCATTTCTGTAAAGCTATTACTGAATGAGGATCGATAAAGTTACTATTGAAAGTGCTATTCTGAATTACTGCATCCAAATAGGACTGCCAATCGATAATAATTGTGAGGTCAATTTTGGGCCTGATCGTTCATAGATCAACTTATGGGCTTCGACACCCTTCCACAATTTTCTCACTTTGCAGTCAGTTCTAAGTATCCTATGAAAATTGGGAAAATGTACTTCTACCTTGGAAGCCTTTGGACCCAACTTAGCGATTCTCAGCTTTTGAAGATGAAAATGACATGACTATTATGATAAATCAAGCATCTCAGAATTCACTGTCGATTCAACTTTTAGTTCCGGACAAGACTTTGATGATCCTGCGCAGAATCAAGAAATTAGAGGTGTAAAATGTCATGAATGCAATTAATAATATCTTCAATTTCTTCGAACATCTAGACTAGAGGATGAAAGAACATTTTTCTCACTCTGGACATATAGAAGATAGTTTTATACGGGTGATGAGGAGGATGAAATTGATAGAAGAGAATTCTACTCAAGAATTTTCATACCGACCCTTCTATAACCTCTTCGTACATGTGCAATCAATGGGTGATCTCAGATGAGAATGTAATACTGAATCTGAAGAATAGTAGATTCATATTGCTACCGGTCTGTCTATGTATGTAGTTTGATTTGAATTGCATTTGTTTGCTTTAAACTTATGCTTTTAGATCTCTATATAGTTGAGACTAAGCATAAGATGTTTTGCTTTTAGTGTTTTGAGTGTTTTGGCTTGGATTGCGACACTGAATTAATGTATTGAGGTTGAGAAAATATCAAACATAGATGTTTTATGTAACGTAAATTGTAACTCTTGGAATTTATATATAAATGTCATGTTTTGTGCATTTATATATAATTGTGATGTTGTGTTGTGAAAGTTAATTTGTGATAAGTACATCATTTAAGTCTATAATGATTGAATGATAATGATTGAATGAATGTCGTTGAGGCTTGTAATTGATCGAAATTGCAAAAATCTAGAAATTGAACCAAATCAATAAAGCCCGCCAACGGCGGACTTTTCCCGAGACTTAGGATTTAATTTCAATAGAGTGCGTCGACGGCGCCGAATACCCCGTTGACGGCGAGATTTCGAAAAAACATCTTTAACCACAATTTTGACCAGTCAATCGCCACTATTCATCATCCTCTTCCTCTGAAAAACATAATTTTTGACCTAGGGCTTGAGAGATCTTGGATTGGGAGGCGATTTCAAGGCATTTAAACACCAGATTTGATCAACTCTAGGTAAGAGCTTCACTCTAAGTTAAAAATTATTAATTTTCACCATGGATTTCTTCCACATTGAGGAGATCCGAAAATTTTGAGAATGTGAAGAAAATATTGGGAAGAAATTCATGGAACTTAGTGTTGAACTCTTAGAATTACTTTTGGAAGCCATTGTTTGCATATTTGAAGTATATTTTGAAATTTTGCTATAATTGTGATTAGATTGAAATGGAACCATGACAAAAGAGACGACTTGAGTTCGACGAGTCTCGCTTCGTCAATGCGAAGGCTCAATTGAGATTTACTTCAGTGTTTGAAGAAAAGAAGTGTATACAAGATCGAGTTTTTGAGAGTCCAGGAAGATAGACCGTGTCACTGCCGAGCGGAGGTGGGAAAACTTCTGTTACACCACCAATAAGGCGGTGCAAATATTTTATAAAATAAATTAAAAAAAATTTATGCCAACGTATTCTATTCTGAAGCCGGAATCGTTCAAGTGTAGGGATTTCCTGTTGAATTTACTGTCGCATGCACTAACACCTTTTACGAAGTCTCAGACTCTTATAGCTGCCAATATGAATCCTTTAGTACGATG
>NW_018219705.1:172883-173134 GCF_001263595.1 Phalaenopsis equestris | reverse complement strand
CTATTCTGAATTTTTGTATTCAGAATAACAGAAATATAAATGTGGGGAGAATTATTTTTAAGAATATATTGACTACGACAAGGAGTGAAACAAGTGGAGGTCTAGGACATCCTGGCCTTATTTATGCACTTTGTCAACTTTCTAGAGTGGAAGCGGGAAGAGATGAGGAATGGGTTTACCCTATGAAACCCATTAGTAAAGCTAATTTAAAAACTTATGAATCCCATGAGAAATGGAGATGAGAAATGGAG
>NW_018219705.1:171625-172813 GCF_001263595.1 Phalaenopsis equestris | reverse complement strand
GACCTTCCTTACTAGTTATGACCTTCCACCTTCTAGTTCCCCTACTTTGACTGATTTGATGAATTGCAGCACCTTGCAGCAAAAGAGTATAGAAATAATAAATGAAAGGATTGGAGGTTTAGAATGTTGACATGATTATGATAGTGAGTACCTTCAGCGACATTTAAATTTTGAGGTAGCTTATTACGAAGCTCAGGCCCGACACTATACAGGTGAGCCTCATGTTAATTTCCCTGCGTGCCCCCGATATACTCAGTATCAGTCCAATTCATCTACTGATCAAGGAGACGAAGACATAGTTTGGGATTTTTATATATGATAGTAATTGATGTACTTGTGCTTGTACTTTTATTTTTGTGATCTTTTGTAATAGAAATGAATGTTTGTGTGTATTCGTGCTTTCATTTTTATTGTTATGTTGTAATCGGACAATTTTTAATTTTTTTTTATAAAGTTAGTGTGGTAGTTAAAGTTTGCATGTGTAGTATAATGGATGTTGTTAGTACATGTTGTATTGTAATGTAATGTAATTTTTACTTTTGCTTTTTATTTGTAATTATTTTGTTTAGTATTGTGTTTTTATTTTATTTGTAATTATTTTGTTTAGTATTGTGGTTGTGTTAGGGAATATTGTACTTGTTTAATGTTTTAGTTTTGTACTTATTTCAAAATTTATTACCTAGCAATATCTCTAATGATTTATATGTGTAGAAAGCTCATAATGTTACAGACCAGGTGAAGTAGAAATTTTGAGAAGGACTGCAAAAATTTCAGAATGATGAAAATGCTTAAAATACTGAGGTATGATTTATATTTAAAGTTTTTCTTTCCACCTGTATCATTTTATATTGAAAAATTTAAGTTTGGAGGAGGGAAGAAAAAGATTAAATATTAGATGTCCTCTATTTAATTATTTTCAAAAATTATTTATATGATTTTATGTAGTGAATTTAATTCAGGTAACTATATTTTGTAGCTATTTAAATAGTATGGTAGATTTAAAGAAATGTTTTCGTAATGAAAATTAATTTTGTAACTTAAGATATTTAGTATAAGAGAATAAGATTATAATTAACTATTTAAAGTAAAGGAAACTATATTTTGAAGTATTAAGAATCTGGAAATTCATTTGAGAAGAAAAGATTCAGGTTCAATGATGTAAAAACTATGAAATATTTATAAGGTAAA
>NW_018219705.1:169813-171575 GCF_001263595.1 Phalaenopsis equestris | reverse complement strand
ATTAAAGGCTATCCAGATATAGTAATCCTCACTTGAAAAAGGAAAAAGAAAGGATTGACAACAATCCCTGAAAAGAAAAGAAAAATATATAGGATTGCAAGCATTCCAAATGAAAATGAGAAAAGAAAGAAAAATAACATGGAAGTGAGAAGAAGTTTGAGGATATGCCTAGGCTAATCAAAAATTGGCTTCACTGGACCTACTTAAAGGGAAAACCTAAATACATTCCTGAACTTATATTTATGGATTAAATCTTTTACTAGTAGTGTTCCCATGAAATTCCTATTCTTTGAATATTCTACGTGACTTAATATTGCAACATATAGTCATTCTTGAAATGAATAGAAGACTAAAACTCTTAAACTTGATGACTAGATAATCTTGTAGCTATAGAGTTAATTTAATTATTTGAATTTGTTCTGAAAATCTCACAATGATATTTATTTAAATCAAACTTATAGTATTTCTGAATTAAAACTTTACTACAATAGATCAAAACTTTTTTGTAGTACTAAAATTACTTGAGGACAAGTAATAGTTAAGTTTGGGGGATTTTGACCAAAGAAAAATAATTTGAGCTTTTCATACCTATTTTATACTACTTTGGATGATATTACACTTTAAAGAAAGGTATTTTTGATGTTTTGTTGCAGGAATGATGAATTAGGGTCATTGGAGCAAAAATATGCAAAAAGGAGCAAATTTGGAGAGAAAATGACCAAAATGTGAAGATTTGAACTAGGGTGCCGACGGTAAGCCCAACGGCACCGACGACGGACTTTTCTTGAGACTCCAGAATTCATTCACTTAGAAGGCCCGCCGTGGGCGGCCTCGTCCGACGGCGCCCACGAGGCTGCCGACGGCGAGCTCGGCGGTTATGTCCAACAAAGCATTGGATGAGGAAGAATTTTGGAGGGGTGCTTAGGAAATTCTTGGGAAAACTCATCCACAACTTTAAAAGAAGATTTTGACCAAAAATTGGAGAGAGCCCGAGGTCCTGGATGTTAGAAAGGTCCTGGAGGTTGGAGAGGTTCCATTAGTGTTTGCTAGAGAGTCTAAATTGTGAGGAATTCTTCGAGAGATTGTAGGAGCGGAGGGAAAGTGAGAGATTTCTTCCTCCTTGCCGCTTCGAAAAGGAATTATGTGTGTTGTAAAGAAAGAAAGAGTTTTCGAGGAACTTCGAGGAGTTTTCTTGGAGAGAATTAGAGATAAGTTTATTTATTGTTATAGTTTGTATGACTTTGATTTTATATATGAATTCTGAGTTTTGCTGCGTTTTACTTATGAGATCTGAGTAGTTTTCTCTGTCTCCTTGTCTTGAGATTTATGAAATGGTGATTTGAATTAGTTGAGCCATGAAAATGTTAAAGAAATTGTGATGATCTTTTCACTTCGATCTTAATTTACTTTCAATCTGGCTAATTGATTTGTTAAAATATGTTGAGTTTTTACAGCTAAAGTGAAGATTACATCCAAGATTGAGGGAGGTCAAAGCCCTTGGAAGTTGGGTGCAAATAAATAGGAAAATAAAATTATCGGGCGTAGAATTGGAGATTTTAGAGTGACAGACTAAAATCGTCAATTACGTCCTATCGTTCTGGGTGTTGAAGTGTTGAAGCCCTCAGGCGAGGGGAACGTGGGAGCTCCGAAGTGAGAGCCGATATCCTCCCAGCCTAGCCTCATATTCAGTAAACAAGCGTAGGATTAGTCAAAGTTCTTTATGCCTGGACCAAAGGGTAAAGAATAGGTATGCTCCTATTTG
>NW_018219705.1:145160-169542 GCF_001263595.1 Phalaenopsis equestris | reverse complement strand
CCTATATTACTTGAGTGATACGTATACTTGCGTTGATAAGTGTGACTTTACAATTATTGAATATTTTATACATCCATCTTTATTGAATCTATAACTATTATTAAGTTTTGGTACAATTGCTGAGGAATTAAATCTTTTAGCAGCAGTATTAAATACTTATATTTTTAAGTATATATAAAGTCGTTGTCATTAATCTCTTTCAATTCATCAATGGTAGATTTAATTTCCTCCTCAAATTATGGGGGAGCATCTTCTATTAGTTGATCAGTAGAGTCATCCTTTATATCGAGGCAATCCTCCTCTGACTCACCAATAACAACCATGCATATTTCAGAATCATCGACTTGTCCGAATGTACCAAATCTGAGACCCTTTTTTGAATTTGAGTTCGACTTTTACCGTTCCATAATTTTTCAAAAAGTTTAAATTTATCTTTTGGCATTTGTTTTGGTAAGTGTCTCTGTTGAATTAATTTTTGAACACAAGGCGAGAAGTAACCAAAAGGTAATTTCATTAATTCATTAGAATCATCATCCAAATTTACATGTTTTTCAAGCTCAGTAAAGGTAGAAGCACGGTAAAATTTGATCGGCTTTATACCAACACTACGGACTTCCTTGACCTCTAAACTCTCGACCTTTTAAGGGAGAATCGAAGTAAGGGTCATAGCATTCACATAATGGTTTATTCGATCATACATTGTTTCATATTCATTTTTTCTCTGTATCTTCTAGGGATATCTCGTACTGAGGTCTCTTCTGTCTTGTCATCATTATCTCGTCTTTAGAACTGTCTTCATCACCAACATTGATGGTTGGCCTAGTCCGTTCAAATATTAAATTAATCCTTTTTCTTGTAATTTTTCTAAGCATCCTTAGTACGACAAATTGCACTTATTCTTAAAATGAATAAGAAATTCGAACTCTTAAACTTAACAACTAGATAATCCTACATTTTAGTTTTAACTTGAGTTATTGAAAATTTTTCTAAAGTTTCACTATTGCATTTATAAACAAAAATTATAGAAATCTTTAAGTTAAACTCACAACCATAAGTTATAATTTTTTTTATAGTAAAAGGAGTTATTTGAGGAAAAGTAACGTTCAAGTTTGGGGGAATTAATGTACACTAAAAATTATCTATTTTTAGTGTACATTTCATGCTCATTTTATGTGTATTTTTTATGATATTGCACTTTAAAGAAATATATTTTACATGTTTTTTTATTTGAGGTACATGGAATTGACATTTAGAGAAAATGATGACAAAATAGAGAAAAAGTGGAATATTTTTGTATGGCGCTATAGCGCCAGATATTGATCGGGTTGGGCGCTATAGCAACCCAGACTAGCGCTATAATATCAGTAACTAACTTTCTAGAATATCCATTGAATTTGGCTGAATTTGAGAGGGGTGTCTGAAGTGACCCTTGGTGATTTTTTGTTATCTATTAATAGGGCCAAATTTTGGATGAAAAAGGAGTCTTTTTGGAGTCTTTAGAGAGTCTTTTCGGGATTTAGAGAATATTTTTGGGATTGTGTGTGTGAGTGTGTGAGTGAGAGTCTTTGTTTTGTGTAAGATTTTGGAGATTGCTTCAAGGAAACTTCAGGATTTACTTAGGGAGAAGACATAAAGATAAATATCTTATATTTTTGTTTAAGTTTTTTGTTGTAAGACTTGACTTTCAATACAAATTATGTGTTTTTGTTTTATCTCTATGAATCTGAGTAGTTCTATTTCTTTCTCCTTGCATTTGGAAATTAATCTTGCGGGGTGAGAATGATTTGAAGATTTCTTTTTATTTTAAAACATTGATAATTTTACTGGTTCTTCATTGACTTTACAAACAGGTCATTTGCATTCTTAAAATCCGTTGAGAAACATGATGACTTTAGAGGGCTATGATTTCACCAACTAATGAGTACCACATTTCAACTTAGACAGAGCCGTTGCGATCACCGAAGGAGAGTGCAAATAGATAGAGAGATAAGTTTTGATAGGTGTAGAATTGATGTTTCTAGGGTAACAAACTAGATTATTTTATCAATTCAGTTTAGTGTTTGGATCGTAAGGGTCCCTAGTAGGTTCTACAGAGATGGCACACTGGGTAATCTAGAAGTGAAAGGCTATAATCTACTCAGCATTATTACACAAGCTGATGAAAAGCTATAAGTTAACCAATGTTCTTTGTTAGCACCAAGAGGGGGTAAATAATAGGAATGCTCATATTTGGCACAATACATCATTTTATCCTTTTCATCATTCAAATCCTACACCGATTAACATTTCTTTGCAAGGGAAAAGATATTTTTATGACATTCAAACTCATTTTTATACTTTATTAGTCTTTTGAACTTTATTAAACTATTAAATTTAGTTAGTTCCTACTTAAATTAAGTATTAAACTGTTGCCAACATTTCAATATTGTTCTCCTAGAATATTTATCTACAATTTAGATAGAGTTGCAAGTCATTATTAAGAGTTCTTCTTTCCTCATGGGATCGATATTGAGGTATTTAAAGAAAACTCTACATTAGATGAAACGATACGTATATTTTCGCCAACAAAACCTAAAAGACAAAATTATAATCATCATTTCATGCCAACTCCACATGGCACCCTTAGCCAACAAAACCTAAATCAATTCTAAGGAGACCAGAAACCATCAAAATTGAGCCCGGCAATCCAAACAGTACTCTCCCCAATCACCCCAAGCTGAGATCTTGTTAGCGCCCTTCACTTAAAACAGAAAATCAGATTTTTCGATTTAATTAAATCCCAGAAAATAATAACTTAGAAAAATCATTACTTAATAAATAAAAATTAAATAAATAAAATAAAAATACTACTTAACTCAATAGAATGAGCAGAATTAAACGAAAAGAAAACATAAATAATTTAACTCAAACTTAATTTTAAAATTACTTACAACCTTTAATTTATAATTAAATCATTAAAAATTCATATTTGATAAAACATTCAAACATGACGCGCTCTCTATCCATGAGAAGGTTCCTTGATTCTTCTAAATACAGAAGCCACCGTTTAATTAAAAAAACCTAATTTTAAAAAAAAATAGCAATTAACTATAAAAGCAAATTTATAAATTAAAATAAAAATTAGAAAAATATAATTGGAATTTTGAAAGGACAAAAAACTAAGTAGACTAGTGAATTAAAATGATGATCTAACCCAGTAAAACCCAAAAAATACTTTAAACCAATGAGGACACATTTGTAAATATATAAAATTGCAATTTAATCCTTAGTCTCCAAAGAAATTGATTGAAATAGTAAATTGAATATTTAAAACCCTAATCAACATACAATATGAAATGAGTAAGTTGAAGAAAAAGTTGTCAAAGCCGAAGGATAAGCATGTGGGCGAATTATAAATATTCAAAAATCATAAGAATAAGGTCATAAATAAAAAATATTTGTTAACTTTTATTAACCTAAATCAGAAGAACAATCATTAACTAATTCTCTAAAACATTTGAAAGGAAACTTAGCTAGTTCTATAAGCTGCTTTAACACGACCTTAACTGAAATTGAACAAAATAAATAACAATAAATAGTAAAGGATGGAATGTAACAATAACCTAAGCACAATGAAGTCTTCAAATCTTAAAGAAATCCTAATTATCATTCTAAATTTTGTTATATTTCATTTAGTTTGGTTCATTTCATTTTCTACATAGATTTCAATTTTAGGTTAAATTTGGGTAGACTTAAGCAGGGTTCAAGTTATAGCCTTTCCAAGTTCAGTTCACTCATCTGGTGATATTAAGAGATGGGCCTATGTTCTGATGAGATTAAAATATAAGGAAAAGGTTTGACTAAAAATTTAAGTCAACTCACATGAGATTTGCCAAATAAATAAATTAATTAATAATAATAATAATAATAATAATAATAATAAAGAGAGAAACTGAGTAAGAAAGATGAACCAATTACATGCTACAATCAGCAGGATTAAATAAAAAATAAATAAATTCATTAAACCAACCTTAGTTTTAAAAGATAAACATACAATAATCATTCACTATCTTCCACATTCTCACAAAAACTTCCTTCAAAACACCTGAACATAAGGGTTTCAAAAGATGGAAATTGATCAAAATTTGGAAACTATATCTAAACATGCATACAACTCAAATTTTACATATTTGTAGAACTCGTATCTAAATTTTATGTTTTTACAATTGTAGCACTTTAACTATCCGTGAAAAGGTGCATTTCACTTCATAAAAGTTGGCAACAGTGACATATTTTATGAAAAATCAAAAGATTTGACTGTTATAATGTAAAAAATTAAAATATAAGCGTTAGATTTCTAAGTACATAAGAATTGTGTGGCAATCATGTAAATGCCCCAAAAAATAGTAAAAATAAGCCGACATCAAATAAGTTTACCACATTGTGCATATGGTTCTCACCTGTAATTTTGATTTGCACACTTAACAATTACAATAAGAATAGTTCCGAAATGCATAATTTTTCTAATGTAATCGGAGAAAGGAGCCATAATAAGCTTTTTTATGCAAGAAAATTCATAACAAAGATGATCACAAACCATTTCCATAACTCCTTGGACGATGAAGAACATTGCCTCTTATGATTTCCTCAGAAGATAAGAAACAATAAAGCCTAAAAGGGCACCTGCTATTACCTGCATGAGAAATTGAAATATTAAATTACATAATAACGTGGCCATGCAACATGGAAAAGAGTACTATGCAAAGAATAATGCGGAAGGGGTTGAATAATTGTCAGAAATTTTCAGATCCAAATGATGATTTCTTTTGGAATATTGACAAACAAACCACTCAGTTGCTATTTATTTACATATCTAAGATCTGAATTTCAATTTTTATATATACATGCCTTGTTTATACCAAAAAATGTGTATTTCATTTTTTAAAAGCCAAAATAGTCATATTTTTTATGTGATATCAAAGATTTAGGCAGTATAATTGTAAAAAGGGAAATTTAGGTCTTCGATATGTAAATACGTAAGAATTAGGTGATACATAAGAGCCGGCTCAATACAAATTCAAACATAGAGCCAAGTTGAAAACGAATGAGTATGATCCACAAGCTAATTTCAAGCCAGATTGTCGGGACTAAATCGACTCAAAATTGAATTATTTTCACTCTTAAACACAAGCAGGAAAACCTCCAACTTGCATAAACTTGGTGCACTCGCATGGAGGACTTATTGGAAGCTCCTCGTACTAACCAAACGAACAGTTTTCTGTCTACAAATATAAAAATGTAGGAATGAAAATGATGATATTTGGATATAGCTTTTGATCCATATAGATTTAATGTGTATCTGGTTAAAAATTGAAGAAATGACTTCTTGGTTGAATGATTTGCCGAGCGGGTGAGAAATTCACCATTGTTTATTGACACCGTTGTTCATTGACTCAATTCTTGTCATTTCCATAAATCAAAGCCTTAAGTTCCATTACTACATCCTTACACTCCACATTTTGTACTTAATTCATATTTGGAAGATTTACATACATTCTTAGATATTTCCGTGTCTAACAACTAAACTTCAATTTTTATATAAAGGCCATGTTACCTATGCATAAAAAGTATATTTCACCTTTTAAAAGTTAAATAGTGGTATTTTTTAATGTGATACGAAAGACTTTATTGGTATAAATGTAAAGAAGCGAAGTTTAGGTGTTAAATATGTAAATACATAGGAATTGGGGGGTATGAGTGTACAGTCCCCTTCATATTTTAACTGAAGAAAGAATTACTTAACAGCAAACTTCATTTCAGGTCTGCTAGATGGATAGATCTATCTCTAGTATCTCTCTCCTCTATAGAGATTCTGCTCTCCTCAAAGAGAGAGTGTAAAGGCGTGCATGCATAAGGGAAAAAGAGAGAGATAGAGCCCAGAAGCCTATCTCCATCAAGTGTTTCGTCTCATAAAGAACATAGCTCGGCAAAAATAGACATCAAAATTAGCCAAACAGTTCAACATTCTGCTCGCAAGGCTTTGGTTGAACAAACTATGCCCTCAACCAATCAGAAAAGTAAAATAAAAAATAAGAAATGAAGCTCTTCTATACTCTATTTTAAGAGGAAAGTTTCCTTTGACGGAAAATAACATTTGAAAGACACTAAATAAACGGTATGGCGTGTAATAAGACAAGAAAATGACTTAAATAAGATGAATGATAATGGATACCTGAAGTGGAGTATGTCCAAGCAGCTCGCGTAATGGCCTGATACTAGATAAAGGATGCTCTGACGGCAACTCACAAACTATCTGGTTCAACAACTGAAAAGGAAAACTTGATGCAAATAATTGTAAGCGACAAAAAAAAAAAAAAAATCAATGACATGGTTGCATTTGAGCATCCATTTGAAACTTAGATAACTTGTGGCATGCATGACTGCATGAATAAAAATTAGACATTAAGTTGCCTTAATTGCAATATAAAGATTATGAATTTGTATTACCGAGATAAGTGTCAAATTAGTCCCCTAAATAGTCCCCTGACACTTTATAGGAGATCATTTTAGTCCTAGAGTCTATAAAAATGTCAATTTAATCCCCAGGCTCTTTTAATGGGGGCTAAAATAGTCTTACATGAAAATTTAGCCCGAATTAAAAGAGTCAAGGGATTAATTGGACACTTTCACCGACTCTAGAACTAAAATGACAATGTAAATAGTCGAGAGCTATTTTGGCACTACTCAAAAAAAAAATCCAAAAATACTTGTCAATAATGCATGTACAATTGTGTAAATCATATCATTCTAAACCACTTGTAGGCTGGTGCCAATGCATCAAACATGCCATTATATAAGTTAACAAGTTATAATTTTTTTAGCAGGTTATAATTTTATTACCAACTAAACGCGGCTTCCGGGCAATCCGCCATCACCATCCTCATTAGCATCATCCCAATTATTTGAAGCCTACTTTATGAAACCCTCTTCCATTTATTTTTGTTGAATGCATAGGAGGCAAAAATTGTATTTCACAAAAACATTTATGCATCATTTTTATCTATGTTATAGTTGATCCACTCATTTTTTTTCTCTTTCTAATCCTTCAAAATTAATCTTATCCATTACATGTATGTTCAACTATTTGGCGCATGAGACTTCTCTCTTTTGTCTTAATTCGTGTAATCTATGACCATCTCCATCAAATTAGCATAACTAAGATCAGTGTTTGGGAACAAGTTCACACACAATTTGACAAATAAAGTCCTGAGATGTACTTCATTAGCGTTTGCCTTTACTGGGTTTATTTCCAAATTAACCACCTAAAATCAAAACTCTAAGTAAAACTGCACAGATTATCCCTAGCATTGCGTCAAACTGTATCCCTTCTTTCATACAACTTCTACACATCCCATCAAATAGAACTCTCAACAAATTTGTGTTCAAAATCCATAAGTCACCACATAAGGTCCATTCAACTTTGAGCATTGTAGCATGTCAAAAGATGATGGTTTGGCCTAAGTTGAGGGAAGACATCCATGTCATGATTATCATACCCAATCCATGCAATCTAACTTCTTGACGTGGGAACTTCACATTGGCTCTTACTTTAAAAAATCTCATCCTTCATGAATGTTAGCCATATCCTCATTTTCATTCTCACCAACACTATTTGCATCTAGCTCTGAAAGAAGAGGAATGGTGCTTGGCGCACTAGTTACAATTGTAGTTGTTGCATCATCATCCACTCAATGGTGAGCATTTGCTCTGTTATTCCATCCACATGACCGACTAGATTTGGTGTGGGATTGTTGTTAGCCACTGATAGACTTTATTCCCTCTCATCTTTTTTATTGTCTTTCTCTTGGCTTCCAGTGAGTCTCCAAGATTAAAAGCAGTCCTTCCTTTATCTTTGTAACCCTTTCTTGTCTGTAAAATACCCCAAAATCCGTGCTCTGGCACCAACTTGATCAGCCGGTTCTTTTTTGCATTAGTTTCTTTCTCATTGCAGATGGCTTCCACTATGTTTTACACCCATTTCATAATCAAAAGTTTTTTTGGAATTTTCACTTATTGCTGAATAAAGCTTGCGGAGGAGGCCGTTCTCAGGTAATGGACAGAAACCAGGATGTCTTTTTCTGTCTGTCTGCTGTTTACAAAAACAGTTTTGCTGTTTTGGTTTGTGCTATCACCTATGCACTGTAGATATGTATTCTCTCGGTTTTAAGTTCTTCATTGGGCAAAAAACAAAGTTGCTAAATACGCACGCATACGTCACCTAGGTTCTCTATTTTTTTTTTTCACTTGTGTTGAATTTCCACTCAAATGATAACAAAGAATTAACACGGATTAAGGTTTTATACTATTACATCAAAACATACGGATCGAGACACTGCACCCTTAGATCAAAGCACGTGGATTGAGGCTTTATGCCATTAGATCAAGAAACACAAATCAAGGCTCTGTACTATTAGATCAAGGCACGTGGATTGCAAACTTTGTGCTTTCCTATAGGATCAGTGCCTAATAATTTTTCCCTTCTTTTTTAATTTATTCATGTTTTGTAATGCCTCTAAAAGTTGTACATATGACCTCCCTCCTGTCCAAAAAAAAAAAAAAAATTGAAAATTTCTTGAGTTTTTCTCATTACATATTTTCTACATAGTATCAGAGAGAGATTAGGATGTTTCATCTAACTTTGTTTTTATTCTCTAAGTTTAGGGCGTTTCTTTCAACTTTTGTTCTTATTCTCTAAGGTTAGGGCATCGACTCCAACCATTTTTTTTCTTATTCTCTAAAGTTGGGGTTTTCAATTCCAACCTTATCCTTCTTATCGAATTCTAGTTCTTTCATGATGATTCTTCGACTTCCCTTCAAAGGAATCAACCGTGATTAAAAATAAAAATCATACCAAAGGAGAACTCCAAGTATTTCAAGCATCTTATCACTTGAACAAGAAAAATTGTCTTATATGGTCCCAAATTGTGAAAAACTTTCTAGAGAAAAATCCAACACCTATGAATCTACCTCCGGACCCAAAGACCTAAAGTATGTTTACATTGGGAAGAAACTAATTACATGATCATAACATGATTGTGGAACACGATACTACCAGAGATTAGTGTTCCTTTCATGTTTCTCCACCTCAAAAGAGATTTAGGATGCAGTTAAACAAACCTACTCAATGGTAAATAATGCTACACACATCTATAAAATCTAGACAAACCTCGTCGCGACTAAATAAGGTAACATTCTTGTCATTGAATACTTTAACAACATGAAAGTTTACTAATTAAAGTTGGATTATCGCTCAGATCTTAAGATGTCCTACTATGAGAATGAGAAAATCCTTACAAAAATTCGTCGAGCAAGAAAGAATCTGAGTCTTTGGCAGGACTCAACAATTTTTTATCAAATATGAATTCAAGTCTTTAAGCAGAGAAAATCTCCCTTTCTCTAAATGAATTATTCTCTCATTCGAGCAAAACAAGATAGAAGGATGGTGATGATCAACAGTACAACCCTTGAGATACTTGCCATGATAACTACTAAATCCCAAGATAAGGGACTTTCTGTCACAGAACATTTCCAAAAGGACAACATCCTCATTTCAAAGAAAATCTCAAGTGCAACTACTGCAAAAGGAAAGGGCAAACTAAGGATAAATATTGAAAACTTCACGGACAACCCCTAGACTATGGAGGAAGCAAAGGCGGAAATATGAAATGACAGACTTTTCTAGTGGAGTCAGAAATATTTAATTTAGAAGAAATTGATAAATTAAGAATTTTTCTCAATTCCTTGGAAAAACTACCAAGATCTTGTTCTCTAGCTCATAATGGTATGCTTTCTAATTTTCATACTCTTAGTGCCTCTAAAAGTTTTTTCTCTTCATAGATCCAAGATTCAGGAGCTACCAATCACGTGACAACCATGGCTAATATTTTTCAAACTTACAAACTCTGTTCTAACAATGAGAAAATAAAAGTTGTTGATGCTCTTTAAAAACTATTGCAGGACAATGAGACATCTAAAGTTCTCCCAATATAACTCTCAGTAAGATATTACTTATGTCACACCTTGCAGTTAACATTTTATATATTCACAAATTTACCAAAGGCCACAACTGCAAAACCATATTTATTTAGTGATTATTGTGTTTTACTGGATCTCACTATGAGGAAGAAAATTGGACGATCTAGAAAATGAATGGGTCATACATTCTTGAAAATCAAAGTCAATTATCATACTCCTTTGCCTCTCAAACTACCGACAACATATGAACCTATCATTATAGATTAGGGCATCTTTTAAAATCTTTGGTGTATGTTTCTTTTGATTTTCATAAATACAAATATTAAAGACTTCCATTGAAAAACTTGTAAAATTTTTAAACATCACCATGTTTCATTTCCTGAAAGTAACAAAATATTTTAATCATTTTGTATTAATTCATTTTAATATCTAAAGACCTAAAATCTTCAATAATCTCTAAAGTCACTGATTTCATTACGTTTACTGTTGAGGATTCCCATCCCTGGCACATTGCTCACTGGCTCAGAAAGATTAAGGCACTCCAGACTCCTTCCATCCAATTTACTTTTATTTACAGAGGGCAATTGCCCAGCCAACTGGTTGGCCAAGTTTGGGCATGCTTCTAACTCTACTCTTGTTTCCAAAACCCCTTCCTCTTCTCTTGCTTTTATTTCGGGTGGGGACCTTTTAAGTGTCCATTACCTTAGAATATGTAAACGGATTTTCAATTAATAGATTCCCCTTTATCTATTTATATATATATATATATAATATATATCTGTGTTTGTATTTAATTAATGTTAATAGAAAGTTTAATTGAATCAGCACTAAAGATATAGAATTTAAGCTTGGAGGGAGAAGAAGTAGGTGAAGTGTGCGAGCTAAAGGAGGGTGATAAATCCAAACAAACTTTGGTACGATAAAAGTTTGGGTGTTTATTTATACAAAATATTTTTTTGTTAAATTAAATAGACGTTATTAAGTATGTTTTAATGAATTTAAACAGTGGTTAAAGAAAATTTCATTCAATGAATTAGAGCTTTAGATCATGATTTGGGCAAAAAGGAGTCAAAGCGAGCATAGTAATAGAAAGTAATCAGAGAATTAAGATTATAAAGAGGTCCTTTAAGATAAAAGGTGAGTAATTATTTTCTTATATGTATTAAATTAATATTTTATTAAATAAAGTCTTGTATTACTGCTTCAAATACATGTTTTTTCTAGTTATATGCATGTTGCAAGTTAAAAGAATCATTGAAATTAATGAAATGAAATGATAAAAAAAAATAATTGTTCAATGACAAATAAAAGTAATTAAAGGAAATGAAATGTAAAGGCTTAAGTCATTCATGATCACCTTCATACGGTACTAACAAGAGAAATGTGTACCCATGCATGAAAAAAGAAATTAAAATAGTAAAAGTATACCTTTGAGTGAAAAAAATTTGAGAGTACAGTTTTAACGATAAATTCGGTTAATGACAATAATCCTAATATGAATTCTTAAAGAGGTTAAAAAAGGTAAATAGTTAAATTGAAACAGAAATGATTAAATAAAAAATGAAATCATATTGTTTGATTTATCAATAAATTACATTTTCTTGGGTCATTCATGCATAGCATTTGCCTATTAATTTAGTGCATAAAATAATTGTAATTTTTCACTAAGCGATTTAAATTATTCTTAAAAATTAATAATTACTTTCAGGAAAATATTAGATTGATATAACTTACAGACGAGATGGTTTATATGACGACTATTGTTGATAAATAATGTATTGCGTATTATGATTGTCGTTATTATAATATTTACTTTTGAGTGGCGATATACTATCGTGGGTTGATTTGAGATGTTTTACATACATATTATGTTATTTTTGGACAATATAAATTTTGATTTAGTGTAATTTGTGATTTTAGTGGCTATTTTTATTATTGGAAGTTATGATTAACTATAGAATGATTTAAAAGAAAGGTTAATATCACCCAACCCTTATTCCTAACTTGGTTAATTCTAAGCTATCAGATTGGGTCGTGACACCCACCAAGACATCCAGCAAGTCCAAGTCTTGAAACCATTATCAGGCAACACTACTCAAACAACTACCACCCATTTATATATCATCTCTTAATACAACAAATTTCATAAATTCTCTCCATCTCATAAAGTCTTTCTAACCAACATTAACATCAATCATATTTCCATTCCACAAACTCTATTTGAGGCACTTGAAAATAAGAATTGGAAGCCATGAGAGAAGAGATGAATGCCTTAGAAAACAATCATACATGAGAGATCACTGGATTTTCACAATAAAACACAATACAGATGGGAGCCTAGAAAGATATAAAGCAAGAATTGTAACAAAAAGATACACTCAATAATATGAGATTGGTTATCAAGAAATTTTTGCTGATGTTACAAAAATGAATAATATTAGCATTTTGATATCTCTAACAGCCAATTATGGGTGGCCTATACAACAATATGATGTAAAAATTGCTTTCTTAAATGGTGATGTCGAAGAAAATGTCTATATAGCGCTTTTAAAAATAATCAGGTATGCAGATTAAAAGACCCTATATGGATAAACAATTACCAAAAGCTTGGTTAATAGATTTCCAAAGTCAATGGATGGAGCTAGATACAAATAAAATAAAGGAGACCATACTCTTCATATATCACTCTCTTGATGGTAAAATCTCAATTCTTATTGTTCGTGTTGACAATATAATTGTTTTAAGAAAAATAATCAATAGAAAGAAACTCTAAGAAAAAGGCTAGTTGAAAATTTTGAAATTAAAAAGTTACAAAAACTCAAATACATCTTGGAAATATAAGTGACTCGATCTAAAAAAGTGATTTCTCTCCCAACAGAAATATGTTATGGATCAGTTGAAAAAGACAGTTGATAGAGTGCAAGTCGTGTGAAACTCAAACTAAACCCGAACAAAAACGAGATCTTGATGAAAATGGAGCTCATGTAGATACCGGACCAATATCAAAGGTTAGTAGGAAAATTAATCAACTTGACTCACACTAGTCTTGACATTGCATTTGCAGTAAGTTCAGTTAGTAATTCACGCACAAACCTAAAAAGTAATACCTTCAAGCTACTAAGAGAATCTTTAGATATCTTAAATCAAGCCTAGGAAAAGGAATTTTATACAAAAGACATGATACCCTATAAATTAAAAGATAAACAAATGCAGACTATGCGGGATCACCGGTTGATAGGACTACTTCAAGGTATTATACATTCTTAAGAGAAAATCTCATAACTTTGAGAATCAATAAATAGCCTGCATTTTCAAGATAAAATCTTGAAATCAAGTTTAGAGCTATTGCGCGGGGAATTTGTAAGTTTCCATACATTAAAAATATGTTAGAGTATTTAAAAATAAAATAAAAAGAGCCTATGAAATTATATTGTGATAATAAATTAATCAACAAAATTGCACACAATCATGTATAACATGATCGCACAAAACATGTTGAAGTTGATAAATACTTTATAAAAAAGAAAAATTAAAAATTGGAAAGCGGCCTAATTTGTACTCCATATGTGTCCACAGGAAATCAACTGGTTGACAAATTCACAAAAGGACTTTGCAACCCAAAAATATTATAAGCGAACTCAGAATGGTAGATCTCTATCATCCAGTTTGAGGGGGAGTGTTGACATTCTACTCCAATAATAACAAAGAAATTAAGGCACGCAAATCAAGACTTTGTACTGTTAGATAAAAGCACAAGGATCAAAACTTCACAGTTAGATCAAGGCATAGGATCGAGGTTCTATGTCACTAGATCAAGACAAGAATCAAGGCTCTGCACCATTAAATCAAGGCACACAGATTGTGATATGTGGCTTTCCTAAAGGATCACTGTCCCTAACTATCTCTCTCCTTTTTTTTATTTATTCTTAATTTGTAATGCCTTTGGGAGTTGTATATATACTTCCCTCTAGTACAAAGGAAAAGTAAAATTCTTGAGTTTTCTCATTATATATTTTCTACGGGATGAATAAGACTATTAAAAAAGCTCGTTTACGAATAGCTCGTGATCGGCTCTTTAAGTAGCTCATGTTCGATTCGTTTATTATGCAACAAAACTGAACATGAACAATATTTTTAAGCTTGATTTATAAACGACACTAACAAAGATTTGTTCGTTCGTGTGTGGCTCGTTTTGGCTCGAGCTAATTAAATAATTATATTTATTTATATATTTTTAATATTAATTTTTACATGTATTAAATAAATGCAAAATTTTATCATTTTTTAAAATTATTTGGTTGATATGTTTATAAAAAAAATATAAGTTTAGGTGTTAGTTGTGAAACAGATAAAATTGGGTGGTATGCGAGTTAATGTCGCTAAAACAAACCTTAGAACAAGCCAAGTTCAACATGGACAGAGGCCATGCATGGGCCCCACCATAGCCACATGATGCACATGAGAAAATCAGAAAAAGGGATGTACAGAGACATGTTATCTCAAGCATATTAATCCCACACCACGAATGACGTAAAAATTTGTTTGAGAAAAGCTTATAAAAGCTAATACTAAGGCTTTGCTAAGCAAATAATTTGCATAGGTTGGGTGTAAAAAATCCGAATTGTTTTTATTAGAAATAGTGTTTTTTCTAATTTAATTAATTATATTATTTAGTTTCATGAGGTGTTCGAAGTTAAATTTGAATCAAACACAAGCCTAATTTGAACAAATAAATTTAAATTGAGCCAAACACGAACATACTATTAACGACATGTCGCCGCCGGAATGTCAGTCGCCGCCACTGTTTTGACATTCTGGACGGTTGGCGTCGTCAATTTTCGCTCTATTGTCATTTTCATTGTTGTAGAGTCGCCAATTTATTATTTGTCATACTACCATTTACCGGACTAATCTTCATCATGAAGATTAAGGGCTTAGGGTAAATGATAACAGAAACAAATATGTATGTAAACTTCCATGAGGATAGCTACCCGCATCCTTAAAGTACATGTTGGAAATACTTTCAGGATATGATTGCGTAGGAATCCTTATGAAAATCGATAACCAGAGAAATTGAATTATTCTGAAGTTCATTTCTTCCTATAAGGGCAAGTTCTTGTAGTTAATTACATCTTAAATAGTAAAAACCATTTAAGAAGACCCCCGATTAAGGTTAAAAAAAATGTTCCCAATAAAATGTCAACATTTCACTTTGAAGTTAGTAGAGTCTTAAAAATTCTAACTATCCTATAAGTCAATATTCAGTTGGAGTTCATCTTTTGTTCCCAATCTTCTGCACTTGTCTCTGCAAAGTATGTAGCGACAATCCATTTCAAGTTTTGAATAACCCTGCAAATGAAAGTTAGAACAGATTTATATTTTAGTTTGTTGATTAATTTGTTGAATTTTTAATATTTAGACAACCCTGTCAAGATGTCTATGGCTCCGTCGTCCCGGGTTCGTTAGAGTATTCAAATCTACTTAGTCCGAAAGGTAATTAAACCAAGACCAAAAGAATCTTGTCGCGACCATAGATTAGGTCGTCCAAGAGATCTTCGTAGATCTGAACGCTGGGGCTCAAGCTGCGTTCGGTGATCTTTGTTCATTAGGGTTCAATTTAAGTTTAGTGTCTTATTCAGATTTTAGGGATTGAAAAATTTTAAGTTGTTTACGATTTATTAGCCAATTAAATTGTCATTTTTGTTATTTATTTTTGTTTGGATGACCTGATCAGGATCTCATGATTTCATCGTCCTAGGTCATTAAGTTTGTGGATTGATTAGTCACGAATGACTGGAAGATTATTTTTTAGCAACCATTTTAGCAACCATGGAAGCAACCATGGATTACCTCCTCCAAAATATCCTCTCAAACCTAGTTGCATTTTTGGGCTCAAGTTTAAATTTTAATGTCTTTAGAGTAGATTTGATTCCTCGGCCTAAAGTATCCCTGATTGAAGTAAAATGTGCTTCATTTCTCGTAATGAGAAATAAAACCCTATTTAACCTTCAATTACTTGGCTTAAGATTTTATCTTTAGAATAATTTAAGTTGAGTTGAATTAATCTAAAGAAAGATTTTATCTTTCGGATCACTCTCAAGTTCTGCTGAACTTACTTGAGTACATTAGGATTGACCCAAACTAATTTAGGTTAGTTTGGAGAACTTCCGGTTCAAACAACTTTTAAACTTAGGTGAAAGCTTAAGTTAATTTAAACTAAAATTTTCTTTAAATCTGAATAAGATTTAAATTAATTCTAGACTCGAAGTTCAGTGTGAACTTAGAATGTTCATTATGGATAACCAGAGTTCGTCCAAATGATCCAATTGAAGTTAAGCTTGGTTAACTTTGTAGTTCAATTGAAAGAAATTTAAAGAGAGCAAGATTCTTTTAATCCAAGTTAAGTTAGATCTAGATCAGATCTTGAGTTAGATTGGACTAAATGAAGTTGATGTTGGATTTGAGTTGGATCTATGTAGTTTAAACCTAACTCTAAATTCAACTTGTACCAGAGTTCATATGGATAAGATTTTAATGTTTTTAAGACTCAGTGTTAGCTGAACCTAAAATGATTAAGTCTAACGTAGAATAGGTCAAGAGTTGAAATGAAATGAAGCTAAGTCTGAGATAATTGAAGCTAAGTCTGAGATAATTTAGACTTAGAAGCTTAGTTTTAATCAAGTCTAATTTAGTTAAGACTTAACTAAACAATTAGGTCTAATGTACATAAGACCTAATTCTCTGTTGATTTAACTAAGTCTAATGAGATTAAGAGATAATTAATTCATTATGTTTAATTTAGGTTAAACCTATTGAAGATTGAGAGTATTTGAAGCTAAACTTAGGTTCAATATGGATTGATCCTATAGATTTAGGTTCAAATTTATATTCAATTTAGGTTGAACTTAAGGGTTACAATTAGTTTGGGCTTAGACTTATACTTAAGTTCAATTTAATTTGAACATAAAGGCTGAAACTAAGTCTAAGTTAGTTTAGACTTAGATTTAGGTTCAATTTGGGTTTGAACCTAAAGGTTATATGAATTAAGTTTAATTTAGATTAAACTTAAAGGATTGGACTAAGCCCAACTTGGTTTAGACTTAGGATTAGGTTCAATTTGGTTTTGAACCTATGGTTAGATGAGTTAAGTCTAATTTAGGTTAAGACTTAAGGAATTGGACTAAGCCCAACTTGGTTTGGACTTAGGCTTAGGTTCCATTTGGGTTTGAACCTAAGGGTTAGATGAATTGAGGTTAGGTTTAATTTAGCTGAACCTAAGGTTTAGGGTTAAGTCTAATATAGACTAGACCTAACATTAGGTTTAATTTAGGTTAAACCTAAGGTTTAGGGTTAAGTCTAATGTAGGTTAGACTTAACATTAAATTTAATTTAGGTTAAACCTGAAGTTTAGGGTTAAGTTTAATGTAGGTTAGACTTAACAATAGGTTTAATTTAGGTGAAACCTGAAGTTTAGGGTTAAGTCTAATGTAGGTTAGAATTAATATTAGGTTTAGGATTAGAGTAAAGCCTTATTTGGGAAAGGCTTAAGAATGATTAAGCCTAATTTGGTTAATGTTTAATGAATAACTAAGCCTAAATTAAGTTAGACTTAATTAAGATTTAAAGTTGATTAAGCCTAATTTAGATAAGGCTTAGGATTGACTAAGCCCAATTTTGTTAAGGTTTAATGAATAATTAAGCCTGATTTAGGTTAGGCTTAATTAGGATCTAAGCTTAATTTAGTTAAGGCTTAGGATTGATTAAACCCAATTTTGTTAAGGTTTAATGGATAATTAAGCCTAATTTATGTTAAGCTTAATTAAGATATAAACCTAATTTATGTAAGGCTTAGGATTGATTAAACAAATTTTTTTAAGATTTAATGGATAATTAAGCTTAATTAAGGTAAGACTTAATTAGGATCTAAGGTTGATTTAAGCCTAATTTAGGTAAGGCTTAGGATTGATTAAACCTAATTTTGTTAAGATTTAATGGATAATTAAACCTAATTTAGGTTAGACTTAATTAGGCTTTAAAGTTGATTTAAGCCTAATTTAGGTAAAGCCTAATTTAGGTAAGTAATTTAGGTAAGGCTTAGGATTGATTAAACTCAATTTTGTTAAGGTTTAGGATAATTAATCATAATTTAAGTTAGGTTGATTTAAGCCTAATTTGGGTAATGCTTAGGATTGATTAAACTCAATTTTGTTAAGGTTTAATGGATAATTAATCCTAATTTAATAGGCTTTAAAGTTGATTTAAGCCTAATTTAGGTAAGGCTTAGGATTGATTAAACTCAATTTTGTTAAGGTTTAGGATAATTAATCCTAATTTAAGTTAGGTTGATTTAAGCCTAATTTGGGTAATGCTTAGGATTGATTAAACTCAATTTTGTTAAGGTTTAGGATAATTAATCCTAATTTAAGTTAGGTTGATTTAAGCCTAATTTGGGTAAGGCTTAGGATTGATTAAACCTAATTTTGTTAAGGTTTAATGGAAAATTAAGTCTAATTTAAGTTAGACTTAATTAGGATCAAAGCCTAATTTAGATCAGGCTTATGATTGATTTTAGGTCTAAGATGGCTTAGACCTAGGGATTGGCATTAGATTAATCCTAGTAACCACTTCTAATCCTTTAAAATAAAAGATTAACAATGACAAGCCAAGTTTAGGAATTTTTAGGCTAACGTAAAAATTTTTATTTACATTTTTACCCCTAAATGTCTAAATTGTCACTTTAGACTTTTTAAAAGGTTAGAAATTTTTGTCTTAGGCAATTATTTGATTGGCTTAAATTTTCTAACCATTGTCACTTTAATTATAGGATTATCGGAAAATTGATAATTTTTAACTTAAGGATATTTTCTAATCTTGAAAATTTCAGAGAATGTTTTCAAAGATGAGATAAATAATCCCTAAAAATTTCATAATTTTTATATTTATATTTAATTTTTTAATTATTAAAATACTCCAAAGAGTATTTAATTAATTAAAAATTAAATATAGATTATTTATTATCAATTTAATTTTTTAAATTTTCTCCTCTGTTTCCTGAATCCAGGGGTATTTTTGGTTAATTTTTATGATTTTTCTGCATTAAATTATGCATTTTTGAAGTTTTCTAGATTTATTACATAGAAAAAGAAATATTTTCCTATTTAAACACTCGGTTGCCCCATCATTCTCGACGACGTCGAAGGATTGTGCAACATTATTTGATTGGGCGCCTTTCCACGTGAGCATCCGAGCTGCCAAAGATCCTGCGCTTTCCTCCCCTGCTGTTTCATTAATTCGATTTAATCGTGGTCGTGCATTTTCGATACACGGAAATGGACGACATTAGTCCATCATCCCAAGAGGACGATTAACCGATGGCCGTTCGTGATTAATTCAGAAAATCTCCACGGATTCTTCCTTAAAATTGATGATTTTTGTTCCAAAAACTTCATCGAAGCAAGGGGAACATCCCACAGTTTTATTAGCAAGGTGATGATTTATTTCACAAAGGCCCAGAACCGAAGCAAATTTTAGGGTTTCCAATGCATACCTTAGCGTAAGAGGTGTGACCTCAATTGGAGTTGATAGGAAAGTTCGTGAAGACCTTGCGAAGCTCCTCAGTTTGATTTGAAATGAAATCAAGCCTATGTAGATCCTTGGAGAAACGGTGGCTCGGCTGCAACTTAGAAAAGGTTGAAGGCCTCGGGAATGCTTGATTTCGATGGGAAATGTCTTTGTAGGGTTCAGGGAAGCTTTTGGGAGGTTTAATTTGAAGCTTTGGTAAAGTTTATGTCATACCCGAAATTTGCCTTAGATTTGGAGTGGAAAATTAGGGTTTCACAGAGGGTTTGAAGTCTTGGAGAGATGGGAGAATCTATTGCCTATGTCTTGGAAAAGTTTTCCTCTCTTGAGGGCCAGAGGTTTTGAAGCTTAGGTAAGATGTTCCTCCTTTTTGGGGCTCCCAGGCTTGCCCTTTTAATGGCCATGGGAGGCTTGGAAGAGGCCAAGCTTAGTCTGGGGAAGACCCCCTGACTCCTCTAAAATGTTTTCATAGATCAAGGAGAGGAATTATGAAGAGGATTCCTCTTTTGGCAGTTCTGTCCATGTTGGCTCCAATGGAGAAAGAGGGAGGAATCCATGGCTTTTGGGCATTGGAGAAGGCAAGAGGTGGGGTGGTTGAGCTTGGCAGCACTTCTCCTTATCCCAAGCATGAAGGGACTTCGGTTACTTGGACTAGAATGCCAAGTATGAGGGGGAAGTAGGTAGAAATAATTCCCTTTGTCCCTTCTCCCATATTTTAATTTTTCTTTTGTTTTATTAGCATTTAAATAATACATAGGTTATTCAAATCCCTGGTGGGTTTGTGTAGTTCATGGGCTTGGACCTTGGGTTTTAATTCATGGACTTCAGCCATAGGCTAAGTGTTTAGATTTTAAGCATTGGATTAGGGTTTTGGATTAATCCTAAGCTTAATAGGTCTTAAATTCATTCTTTTAATTAGTTAGTTAATTATTTATTTATTTAAGAGAATGAAAAATTGACCAAATTATTATGGGTTGACCATGATTGACCAGGGTTGACCATTTGATCCAAGGTTGATCATATGGTGGTTTATCCCTTTTAGGTTTAAAAGGACAAATTTGGGTTTTGGTCCGAAATTTAGGGTTTGGAAGAGTTAAGACCACTAGTGAGGCTAAGGGGTCAATTTCGATAGATCTCCTTCCTAAGATAAGTTTAATGGTCATACTGGATCCTAACATTTCCAAGCTTACCCAAGCGGCCTAGGGTATGTCTTACCTAACATTTCCAAGCTTACCCAAGTGGCCTAGGGTATGTCTTACCCTTAATGGTTAATTCAAGTATTCACTTAGTCAAAACCGTAAACCCACTCAGCCAAAGGGTTGAGGCTTGAGCTTATATAAGTGGTATAAATTAACCTCTACAAAAGTGAGGTCAACAAAACACGAGTCGAACACAAACAAAAGAAAAAATTAAAGAGACAAAGACAAACAAGCTTTAAACTCACTCATTTTCAGTTCATTTTTACCCCTAATGATGAACACAAAAATAGAGTTATGTTGGTAGTTTTCATATCTGTAAATTCAACAAAATCATTTTATTGCTTTACTTTTATCTTCTGTCCAGCTCATGTGTTATATGGTTTATCCCAGCACTTGATGTCCTCTCGAAATAATGGGAGCCAAAATCAGAGGAAGTTTTGCATGGACTCTTAGTGGAATGACTCCAAGTGATCTCCAAAACATCATTTTGAGTATTTTGATTTGGGTTTAGGTCGAGTTGGCATGTTGGGTCAATTTTTGACAACTTTACCCGTGAATCTGTGATAATATGAAATCAAATCCAATAGTTCAACTTTTAGAGCCTTGATCTCCATCATATAAAATTCTTGATTGGTAATTCAATCACATCTATAGATTTCTAGTGGCATCCTCTTCAATATCACTGATGTGATCCAAGAATCGCTATTTCTTACAATATTTTATGGAGAAAAAATTGAAACTTTAGCAAACACAAACTCATGCCCAAAGAGTGATCATAGGTGATTTAATTGATCGCCTCTTAGATTCAATCCCAAAATCATATGATCTAGTTAACATTCATTCATAAATCCATCATATAATTTTCCTAATTATCATTTTATTAAATGATCACCTCTTAGATTTAATCCCCTATCTAGGTGTAGTGGCAGTTTTCTAGCTGCGGTCTAGCTTTTTCAAAAAGATAAAAATTTGTAATAATCACAGCACCTAGCTTCTAAACAGATTACAGATTAAAAGATAAAAATTTGTAATAATCACAGCACCTAGCTTCTAAACAGATTATTTTTAATCAGTTTATCAGCAGATTTTTCAATAAACTGCAGCTATCCCAAACAGACGCTTAGTCACTAAGCACCGTTTTAGGAAGCCAACTCGTTTCATTTTTTAGAAATAAAATCAAATATAATAAAATGATAACTAGGAAAATTAATCCAAAAAACATGCAAAATAGATTACATCAAACAAAATGCCTAAGTCATGTTTAAACAACTTGAATCATTGAACTACTCAAGTTTGTAGCATTCATCGCTAGATTAATCTAAACTTTATCCATCATAATTTTCATTCATGTTCGCTTCCGCATCAAGACTTACATTTAAGTTTACTTCAAAACAAAAATCCAAGTTTAATGTTTAGCACTAGAAACCTTCAGATGATACTATCAACAATGTTCGCAGGCTAGAGAAGAGTAAACTCATTACCGGCCAAACCAACATCTCTTGTGCTCTTCAACTTATTCTATCGAAAGCACGGATGGAACCCGGCCAAAGATACATGAGAAGGAATTTTTCCTCTTTCAAACTTCACCAACAAGCATGATTTTATAGAAACGCTCATGTAGCTAAAATTCTTCCACATAAATGACAGAAAAAGAAGTTTGCGTGAAGTTATTCCTATAATAAGATTGTCATGGAAGAATTATTACTTAATTACTTCTAACAAGTCGAATGGCTCAACATATGCAACAATTCTTGGATAAAAATCGATAAAGCAATAAAAAGCACTTAATGAAGATCGTTCACTCCAGTTATCCTTCACTTCAAATAAACAAGGGTCCCTCAAAATTTTTAGATGAAGGGATTAGCTAAATGCCAAGAATAATAAGAGTTATAGACAATGAGACAAGCTTATTCCTCATGTTATGTAACTAAGAAATTATTCTAGTTTGGGTTGCCATTTTCTACTAAGTATAATATAAAATTCTTTCACGCTATTCCCCCAAATTTTCATGAATTCTCAAAAGTTTTACTGCATGCAATGTATACATACATTGTTCTCTTTAAAAAAATACCATCCAACAAGTTATCATAGAATTCTCACCTCAGCTTGCCGACCTGCATGCAGTCTAATCCCAGAAGCATCATACATTACCTGTAGAAATAATTATAAAAAATAATATCTTCAACCCGATATAAGAAAATATCAAAATATCATTTCTGAAATTTTCACAAAATGCGAATGGCAAATACTGGCATGCTTGATCTAAAACCCCGCAACATGAAGCACCAAAACAAGAAGAATGCATTTGACAATGATGCCCGCGATTCAAGTGAAATATTACCAAACACAACCAAATTTAAAAGCATTTAGCTAAGATTTGGGAATTAAAAAGATCAAACAGCTCTAGTATATACAGGTGGTTCGGAGTTAAATAATTAAGTTGAATTTTTAGATAAATCACTGCCACAGATACAGATTTATGATCTAATTTGAAGTTTCTCATATGCGTGAGCTCTTATAGTTTATTGTCATTTTTTAACCACAAAAGAGCACTCTTGATTAATTCTAAACAATAGTCACTACGATATTTTGTTTAATTTCAAAATTTGGAGGGAGGAGAAGAATATAGCATCATTAGCTGTTTAAATAAACTCAGTTTCTAGGAATAGTGAAAAAAGACTATTTAAAAGAATTCTACAGATTCATTATTTGATTTATGTATGGTAAGAAATCTGAAGCTCTATGTATTTCTAGGAAGGATAATGCTAAGAAGAAAAGCTAATGAACCAACAATGAGAATAATTTGTATATTTAAAGAAATTCTAGGCTTTGAAGTATGACTGACATAGAAATCTGAAATTTTATCTTGAGCTTTGTTAAGCAATTAGGAATTAATGACTAAGGATTGATACATGTATTTTAGCAAAGGGTTTCCATGTGAATAACTTGTTTATGAAGAAGGAAGCTAGGAAAATTTATATAGGTACTGAATTATAAAAGGTAGCATCTATGGATTAATGTGGCGAACCAAATCTTCTAAGATTAATGTGGGTAATGTCATTTCTAGATTATAAAGATGCTTCCTTTCTCGTAGATATAATTCATGTAAATAGTTATATTTATGATTTTTGCTCTTTTATATGCAAGAGATGGCATGTTACGAAGAATAGTTTGTTTCAGCTGCTTATGGTATTCAATGCAAGCTTTCTTACTAAAAAACATTATATGGTCAGGAAAATGAACAAGAGGAAGATATATAAAATGTTTTGGATTTATATGTTGAAAGATGAAGTCTTCTACCTTCCAATAGCGGGAGCGCTAACATAGTTTTGTGTTGATAATTTTGATATTTCTACCAAATTTATCAAACTAAGAAAATCCTTAATAATTTTATGCCCCATTTTTTGTAATTCACAAAAATAATTAAAACTATTTTTATAAACTCTTCAATTTTAAAAGAATCACTTCTAGGTAATTATTTGTATTTTAGTTTATAAATTAACTGAAGTTTCAAATTAAATTACCTAAGTTTTAATTAATAATACTAGAGCTACAACTTTTGTCCTATAGTTATAATAGAATTTCCCTAC